>NW_020270843.1:302254-329801 GCF_002803265.2 Melanaphis sacchari
GAGAACAATGGTCTATCCTTCAGATATCCGCTTTTAGGATATTTAAAATGTTGAACAAAATTAAACTTCGTCAATAATACAAATAGAAAATTGTATGTAATTTTAAATAGTTGTCATCATTTTTGAATCCGTTAAATTGAATGTACATTTATATAAATCATGATTTCATTACATTTTATGATGGGCTAATGAAATTTAAAAAAATCACAATTTTAAAGCGCAAATAAATTTCATTTTTTATTTTTATGTTTTTATTTTAATGGTAGATGAATATATATTACGTTTTCGGTAATTGTAACACATTCCCCATAGAATAAAATTAAGCGTATTAAATTCATAAAGATTCCAAACGCTTTCGAGCTTAGATAATTTCGCATAGAATTCGTGTTAAAAGCATTTTGTGTTTCAAACTTTATTCTTCCCTTAGGTATTTAGGAATCTATTCTGCTACAGCTTGATAATCAACAGGCGAAGCTCAAAACAAATATTCAAATATCTTCATGTACACTTTAGTATAATATTAAATTCTAAACGAATACATTTTAACTAATACCCATGCAGACATTTAATTAAATACTATATACTAAACATAGTAATAAAAAAAATGGAGTACATTTCTATCTAAGTTTTTCTCAGAAGGACTCAAACAGCCAAAGGTAATCTGTGGCCGTTCCATAATGCGTTGTCTACCGTGTTTTATCAATTAACTACCTTTAATAAGGCTAACAATATTTCACCAATTGTTATTTTAAACAAAAACTCAGTATTACAAAGAAAATGATGAAAAATCTAATAAAGAGAGCTCTCTCGCTTATTTTCTACAAACTCCCCAGATCACGAAGATAAGAAAAATAAATTTTTTGTGATGTCACCAAATTATTTTGAAGTGCTAGTTACGGAGAAACAACACAATTTATTCGTCCAAATTAAAGCTCAACTCGTCTAATCATCAAAATCTAACGAATCCTCAACAAAACCAAGTTTAATGTCAAACTTCAAAATATTTTCTTACAAAACGTGACCGATTTTGTTACACTCAACAAAGATCTAACTAGCAAGGTGAGCCCAGAGGGTTTCGCATGCAAAGCTAAAATATCAAATTTGATCATACAGCCGTACAGGCAAACACACGAACTAATTCCATAGCCATTAAATCTTATCTAGTAGACACCAATTACGAATATCATTCATATCTCCCTTATTTCTACCAACCTTTCCATGTTTTACTGTGCCACTTCTATATTCCATTCCTATCCTGTAAACCGTATATTGCCTAAGCAACCTTGAGAATGAAGTTATCAATATTTCAAATATACTCCACTCCATCGTATGAATAAATCAAATTAATAAATTGAAAAACAATTAAAAACAATCAGTTTTATTATTTTTCTATGCAATTTACAATGTGTATAAAACACAATGAGTAAATGCGATACAGGAATAAATATATTAATATTTAAAACAGTTTATAATAAATTATACTATTACATGTTACCTTTGAGAAAAACAACAACCTTATTATAATACTTTAGATATACAATTAATTAAACATTAAAATAATATATAATTATCTTCGGTAATCGAATTGGGTTTTCACCGAAAAAAAATAAATTAATAAAGACTTAGCATCAATATGAAAGCCATCATTACCGGACAAAAATAGTTTTAGATAAACATTATAATATTATATTTTTAAATAACTAATGAGTAATATTATTTTTTTCTTAATATAAGTTTGAAAATATTGTATAATTTATACACGTACCTAATTGTTTTTAAATATATTTATTCATATATGTAAAGTTATGTACCTGATAATTTATAATGTATTGTGTATAAAATACACTTAATCCCAAAAATATATAAAATGATTCTTCCTTTCATAACTAGGTATCTAAAAAATAAATCTATAATATTTTGAAATTACTTTTTAAAATTTAAAATAGCATTACAAAAATACATTTTTTTCAAGAAATGTACACATTTTAACTGACTTTAGGTAATATATTGTATTCTTATTAAAAAGGTTTCTATTCATGTTATTTGAAACATATTTTTAAAGCAGTTTTTCATATTGTTCTGAAATAATTTTGACAACGAGCGAAAAGCTTATGATGAAGTGTTTAAATCAAAGTATTGAGAGAAGTTTCTAAACACTGATTGTAAATATGTACAATCTTATATTTAACTTTTTTCACATTTAGGTTACAAAGAAGGTTTTGATTATATACCCTAATGCGAATACATGTTGATGAACATTTATGAAATTCTTGTATTTTTATTATTTTATATGATTTTGTTTAAATAAGTTAAATTTATTACAATAATACCCTTATAAAAATTAATAGTTTCTATTATTATTGTTATTATTTAAGATTTTTTTAATTTAGATAAATACTTATTATTTAACCTATTAATGGAAGAACCTGGATTTGTATAAAAATTCTTTTCTAGGAATTTTAATCTATTTAGGTCAATGTAATACAATATATTTTTTTTTTTACTTCTTTAGTAATTTTTATTACTATTTATTTTAATATTTTTACAAAGGCGTTGTGAATACCATTCTCTATAGTCATACATTTAATTCATAATATCACGTTTATATTACCTACACATAATTAGTAAATATTAATTTGTTTAGAAAAACTATACAGAGAAGAACTATAAGTAAAAATGTGATGATAGAAACAAAACAAAAAAAACAACACACACCATTGTAAAATTAATACATTTATCAATCTACAAGAAGAATCAAAAGTGATAAAAATGACCTAATCAATAACAAATTACCCAGACTTTTTTAGTAACAAAATTTAAAAAAAATCAATAGTTATCTTCAATATAATTAGTTGTGCCGATGTTTGGAATTCTGCAGATAAGCATGTAATAATATAATAGCAGTATTAAATAATAACAATATTATGACAAACGTTTCACTGCAGGGGTTTTGCAAATTTCAACAATTTGAGATAATTTCTCTCAGTTTATAAAACTTATAAAAATGTTTTCGAAAAATTAAAAACTTTTAAACTTTTAATAATTATTGTAAAAACCTATCATTTTTCATTATGCGATGTCAACGATTCAAATAATAATACAGTGGCTATAAACAGAGATACTAATACAAAATTACCAAATTACTTTTAGATTATATTATAACTACGCAACAGAGTTCAAGACAAGATTTTTTTTCTCATCAAACTTTTTTTTATATTAACATAAAATTAATCTTTTATTTTATATATATATATATATACGTGTTCCAAAATCAAAATGTTAAGTTTATAGCAGAACTTTTCTAATAAAAGAATAAAAGTAGGTTAATTTATAAATTTTAATGTTAGCTCGTCTCATTTACAATATTAGATACGTGTTGTTTGATCCACACAATATTATGCAAATAAGTACGTTTATATTAACATTTCTCGACGATAATAGTAATGATGGTGTAGTCAACTGTCAAATCTAAATAATAATATATTGCTATTATAACCAGTTCTACATTATATTATATTATATAATAATTGTTCCTAATGTTTCTATATCCTAAATCATATACGCGAATTTAATCAAACTATGATGATAAAATACGTGTCATTTTATTATTTTACACCGGATCGTTATTTTATACACGCGATATACACGCGTGGCGAACAAAAAGCAAATAACATAAATCGAAATAAGGCATAAGCAGCTGATAACTAATTAAGTCTATTGTCAAAATTCGGTTTGCGCGTCATTCACGTATCCGCCGAAAATATACCATATTCGTATATAATATTATATAATATAATGTTAATGTTGAGAAGCTAATGGACCGCATGCTTTGGTTTTCCTAATACATAAATCATATATATATATATATATATATATATAAAGCTTAAACTCTATGTAATTAAATTCCCAATATTATATATTGTTTGGTTATTGGCCTAATGGCCTGTTACAACAGGTATAAAACACATAATAATATCAAATATAATGATTAAGGTACCTTCTAATGCATACTGCTATTAATATACGATGTTTGTAATAATATCGTAAGCATTTTCGATAAATAAAAAGAAATATAAATTTTGAATGTGGCCATACTATATTATCTTTAGTTATACTCGTATAGTGACATTTTTTTTGTTTTTTAGAGGGGCTTTAAGCTAGTATGGTTGTTGGTGAAACTTTTGTTGTACCAAATTTCCACTACTTAGTATAATTATAAAATTTCAACGGGAGCAAGATTCTTGTAATCTTTATTCCGAGTTCAAAAGATGGATAGAATTCTAAAAATTTAAAATCACGTCACTGTAATAATACACATATACTATACAAACATACGATAGCTGTCTACAGAATACCCGCGATGAGTCACGTCAGCCGTTTTTCCTTCAACGAAAAAAAGTTATCGTATGTTTCCCGCTTCCTTGCGCAGATACGGTCGGATGGTTAAACGGAGAAAAACGACGTCGGCTCGATCGTAGCAGCTTTTCTCGCATGCTATATTTCACGTCCATCGTGTGGTGGTTATACATGTTAGCATGGTACATAACGGCTCGTATCCGTTTCCGTCAAGTGCTATTGAAAATCCCGTTGCTCTTCTATATATTAAGGCACCTACGCCACACTGCTGCGTGCCCGTACGGTTCATTTGGCACTGACACCTTCACAAATTAATAATTTCACTCCGGCGAAAAATGATACATATAATACGCGTATTTTATATATTATAGTTTACATTTAAGTGTATGTTCGTCATGTATATTGTAAACGTATTACCTACCTATATGTAAACGGTGAAAATTCTGTGATAATATCTATAATAAGATGCCCTATACAGTCTCGCTATGAAAAAAACGCAATGAATGCTATTTTTTTTAAATGAGATTATTACGATTTATCTAGCTAATTTTATATCTTATTTTACTGGAGTGAAACACAGTATAACAGACCACTAAAAATATTCTTAAAAATTATTTTTAAATTTAGTATCAACTACAATATTGTGAATTGTTATTGTTACGGAAAAGTAATTCATGCTAATAATATTTTTAGAGACCCGTTTCAAGCACCTTTGTATATGAAAAAAAAAATGTACATCATAAATTAATAATAAAACTATAATGAAGTATAAGAAAATACAACAACTCATTATCTTGAAACCTATTTTTTTTTCTTTTTAAAATAATACACTTTGTAGCAAATCAGTATGTGTATATACGAGTATTAATAATCATCGTTCAATATTGGCAGATATTTCTATGAATAAATATATGTATATACTGTATAGTGTATACATTAAGCGTATTACAAATACAATGAAACCTCTAAATATCCTAAATCGCTGAAATTCAGAGGGTTTAGTTTATAGAAAGTTTATTGTTTATTTTGAAAAATACTTCCACTATTTTCGGAAATGTTCGCTATTTAAAGATGTCACTGAGTGTATATATATACCTATACATATAAATATTAAATATAACTGTGGTTTTTTTCAAATAGAAAGAAAGATATTAATCGATTTTAGTAGTGTTAATTTCTGCTGCGGTGATCTCTACATATAGACTAAAAATGAATTCTTTAAACCGAGGTTTGCAAACGTTATAATATCGACATGACTATAACGTTATTTTTGACAAAAAAAAAAAAACGATTGAAATTCGTAAACATAATTATAACGGAAAACGATAAACATAAATAATTAAATAACACAAAATAAAACATAACGATTAACAAAATACGTATATGATATATCATCCAACGAAACATAACACAAAACGTTACATATAATATATCATTAAAAAGATAAAATTGATTATTTAATTAATAAATCATAAAATATAATAAACATTTTAATTCTGAATAACGATGAACGCAAAAGTTGAATAACGTTTTAGTTCTGAACAACGATAAACGCAAAATTTGTATAACGTTTTTATTCCGAATAACGATAAACGCATAAGTTGAATAGCGTTCTAGTTCTGAAAAACGATAAACGCATAAGTTGTATAACGTTTTAATCGTAAATAACGTATAACGAATTTTTTTTTTTCAAATGCAAGCCCTGCTTTAAACGCACAATCGTCATTCGTCGTTTTCTTAGTTAATTCAACCATACTGTTATGGTTATGTAATTTTAAAGGACAACTTTTTTTTTCATTTCATTTGAAATAAGATAGGTATTCTTGCCACGATAAATTTTAACACCAAGTATGATTTCTTATACCATTTATTTAATCATAGTACATTTTTAGATTTCAAGACTTTCAATTTTTTTTAATTGCTACTATATGCAAAGTTTTAATTTAACATTCCGAAGCAGAATATTTTATCAGATAACTTTTCAGTGTTGATTGGTAAGTATCAAAATACATAAAAATTATTTTTTTTCCAAGCATTTTAACTGACTAGAGTGAAGCAATAAGATCAAATATCCCGATAAATATTATTTTTACACGTAGCACTTTAATCCGCTTTCCTAAACTCAAAATGAGAAAAATAAAAACTATTGGTTTAATATTTAATACTAATTCCATATTTTGGTATTTCCATAACACAATACAAATTGTAAATATGATACTTTATATATAAAAAAAAAAAAAATGTATATAAAAATAATTTAATAACAAATTATATTTATATATATATATATATATATATATATATTTATATGACTTTAAATTGTATAAAAAGTATATCATTTCCAAAATCACAAAAAATAATTAAAATAATGAGTGTCATGCAATTTTGCATTAAACAATCATTTAGTACAGCTATACGGAGTTATCACTTTTCATGTTAGTTTATTTAAATTTGTAACAAAATATCAACAACTGTTTTTTAAGTAGTTAGATATTTTTATTTTTTTTCCATGTGAATTTAGATACTTTTACTTAGTTTTAATTATGTTTAATACGAAGCTGAATAAATTTTATAACTTTTTACTCGGCACAGGTACAAGTACTCAAATTAAATTTATAATATTTTTAAATTAAATTTCGTTCATCCATAAAAGACGTTTCCTATCTTATTTTAGGGAATTCGTTTATAAAAATATTTCTCTTCATTTTCATAGTCATCACGGGTTTAAAATACATTTTCTTTTATCTTTTTAGTATTTTTATTTATTAGAGTAGTAAAAAAACATTCGTTATAAAATAATCAATGAAAAGTAAAAACTCTCTATGTATTATAATTTTGTAGATAATTTTCATACTTAAGTAAAACAATTATATAATTTTAATAAGTGGATACTCTTGATGCATGACATTTTTGTATCACAGTTTATATCAACAAGGTTTAATTCAAATGTAGTATAAGATATTAATATAAAATAATAAAATATTTTAATACACATAATAATTATAGTACACATATTGTGTAATTCTAAGAAAAGAGACTAACTTGTTGCATTCTGGCGAACGACATTTTTATTCAACCATATTTTTATAATATAGTACAATATCGAAGTTTAATAAATTAAGAAATAGTAACTAATAATTAACTAAAAAAATTATTTTAGCGTGTCTCACTTTCATATTGATACTCTTGAATTGATTAATACAATAAATGTACGTTTTAATATTTTTATGCCTGTCTTGAAAAGCAATGCTTTTATAATAAAACAAAAGTTTAAAAAAACATTTTTATTGGTAATTATATTGATAAATTACGTAATAATGATATTGATAATATTGAGTTTTTAATAATAGTTTTAAAAAAATGCCATCCAAATACCACCCACTATTTCTTGGTAATTGTGTGTATAACTTTTATTTAATAACCTTGTATGATTTTAAAACAGTTCATTTATTAAACGGTTTAGTGGGGATTTTTTTTTTAATGTGGTTTAAAAATGTAGGCACTATAAGTGGTACCTTTAAATTGAGAAATTTTCAAATTCATCGGAAGAAACATTAAGTTATGATTTATATGCTTTTTAGTAACGAAATTTATCATCCATATATCTTAATGTAAATTTCTCACGTGATAAAGTGATGTGAACATAAGCAGTATTATCCTCACCTCTTCCACCATTACTTAGTTAATAATGTATTATATTCTTATTTAGAAAATTTAATTCAAAAAACCGCTTTACTTATTTTGAATGCAACTTATTATTTAATGTATTTTCTGATAGCTTAACTATTTAAATTGGAACTATTAGTTATATAGATAAGTACTAATACTATAATTAAAAAAAAAAATCAAGGTATAAATATCTGCACATTTTACTTCTATGCATAATATTACCTTATAATATCTATGTTTCTATATTATATTCCATATAGCTAAAGCATATATGTTTTTTTTTATTTTAAAAATAATTTTAACTTTTTAAATAAAATTGTTATTATTTTAAAAATAACATTTTTTAATACCTATTTTGATGTGATGTTTGTTTAATGGTTTCCTATGTTTTTATGTAAATATCCTATGTGTGTGTTTATCGTCAAACTTTAACATATATATTATGTATGAAAAAAAACTTAAAAGTTTGCCGAATGAATTTAAAAAAAAGTTTATCGTTTGTGATATTAGTGAAATAAAAAAAGTTGGATAGTAGTGAACGAGGCGTGATTCGATTGGAAAAAAAACAAACGATTTTTATCGCTATATATAGCATACAAGCATATAAATAAATATGTATTATATATTCGTTACGGTCGCGGTCGTAGTGGCTTTTTTCTCTTCGTTACTACTTTATACATATTGTCTTTTGTCGGTTTATGTAAACGTGAAAAAAATATATAACATTTATGTATGCATTATGCATTTATTCATTATGTATATAATTGCACAACTGTCGGTGTTTACAGATTTACAAATTCAAACCCGCGAGGTAAGCGTGCAGCAGTCTGTCTTTTATTCGTAGGTACTATAATATAGTATAAATTTATACCTATGCATCACCATATATGCATAAATTATATATATATATATATATATATTATAATAGGTACTATGTACACTATTCAGCAGTGAGTTCCTTGCATAATTATATGTATAGGCCATTCGGACGTACATATTTTTCAGTCAAATTTCAACGTTCTAATTACAATATTATGTAAAAGTGGAACATATAATATACGTGTGAGAGTGTATACTCATATATTCCATGATTTCCTTCAAAATATTTCATTATAAATTGTATAATTTACCATCCCTTGCAAAAAAAAAATAAAAATATTTACACACATACAATAAAAGTATAACTCGTGTTTATGATGTTATCACTCTACTGCTCAATTTGTAAGTACAATGTTTTAAGAATAAATATTGTGTTTTCAGAACAAACCGAAATGGAAAAGGAATTCATTTCTCTCCTTTCATCGCATCATCTCACCTCATATAATAACATAATATTTTACCATACGTAGTTTATCCACGTCACGCGTGACGCGATTTCATCGTCACCGGAGATGAAAATAAGTCAAATTCCATTATTACGTGTATTATTGTATACAGGTACATATTATACTCGCAAAACCTCCTGAGATTATTTGAACACGTGTCAATTTATTAAGAATACGTGACGCAGGTATGTTCCGTATACGCACGGCTATTTATAATATATATGTGTATAAAACTGAAAATTATACGAAATTAAATTCTATAAAATGGCACGGTAGTATTAAAAACCCATCGTTCGTTTAATATGTATTATGGAAAATGTAGTTTGTATAAATTAATACCGTCATTATAATAACATCTACATCATACTTATATGTATAGGTATTGGATATACTATACACGCATTCGTGGTTATTTTAAAACAAATTAGTATTTTTAAAACCATCATTTGAACCGAAAAGAACCAATATTACTGTAATTAATTAGATTTGAATATTTTATGTATATAAATCGCACAAAATATGTCAATATTTTGTTATTGCTCATAATAACGGATTTAATTTAATTTGTTTATTATTTATTAGATTTTTAATGGATTTAAAATGTGCAATAGAATAATTATTATTCTGTGTAAAAAATCGTTAAATTGCTTACAATTCGAGTTGTTCGTGTACAACATTTTTGACATTTTTCAATATCGAGAAAAGGGAAAAATATGATCGCAATAAATTGTTAAATGGACTCTAAAAAAAAAAAAAAATACATAACATTATAATATAGTATACATCTCATTCGTTTTGCATATTATCGAGACATACCTTTGCATAATGAATATAGTACGTAATATAAAGTTTTAGCTTTTAAGGAAATGTATTTATTCGTTATTAATAATAAACGAAACTATTTAAATGACATATTATCCAATATTTCCATTTTATATTCGCAGGAAAAATGTAACGAATTTTGACGTTTTTATCAGAATGACATTTATACATCAAACTCGCAAATATTAAAAAACATTAAAAGTATTACATTTTTGTGACCCATTTCACATATCACCAAATGCTCAAATAGTATGTGTGTTTGCATTTACATAATATTATGTGTATAACGATCCAACTATACGCAACATTATTACGTAAGAACATTTTTGTTTAATGCTGCTATATACTTAACCATCCGACTTTTGGTCAAACTTAAATATTTAGAATAATTGTCCAAATATATTTACTCCCATTTTCATATAACAATTATTAATTTCAAATACTTAGGTTTTGTAAGCCTTTTAAAGAGTGTCTTGAAGTATACTTAAATATACTTACCTGTCTTCTCTATAAATCATTATCATCCTGTTTATTTCGTTAATTAATGAAATTATAAATGGTTTGCGAATTCTGTACTTTCAACGGCAGCAGCCGTTTTTTAAAAATTCCTACGCGCAATGAATCGTACTAAAAATATATTATTCATCGATGAGGTAAGTATACGTAAATTTTATCATTTATCTTGCGTCACACATCGGATACTGAATACGATATTAATGCGATATTGTATTAATATTGAAATATTCGTTTGATTTCTGTTACTATAAACTTAGCCTATCAATTTTATAGTGTTGACTTTAAATAATTATTTCTAATTTACCTTTTTGTTTTATTCATTTATTTTTTTTTCTTTATAATTGTTCTCAGTTGTTGAATGATCTTAAAAAGACACACCTATTCTTAAATTTGATAAAATCAAATATAACGCTACGGCGCCACTATGTCACAAATAATTTTTCTTGTGAATTGTATACGCTTGCGTTCCTTTCTAGAAGTTATCGATTAGAATACTTCACATACGTACATTATATATAATATATATGTAAAGGGAGTGAATGTAAAGAGAGTGAGAAAAAGCGATAGAGGGAGACCAAGAGAGTGAGGGTTTCGATTAATGGCTGTTTAATACTTGCTGAAACATTATTGCGGAAATCTAGGAAATAAAAACGTCTATTAATCTATCAATAAGGATAATCTATTTGACATTTGCGTTAATAGTAGAAACAATTATAATTTTACCAACTAATAATAACTTATGTGATTTTAATAAGATTAGTTCGAGTTAATATAATATTATTATGGTAGGATAACAAATACACAAATATTATTATTCATTCTGCAGCAGTCGAAGGTATTGATCTCCTTGGTGCTCATTTAGCTGGAATTGTAAAGTTAGCGTGACTTTTGAAAATCATGCTCCAACAAACTCTACTTGAATTGCTTGTAAGACATTTATTGGCACTAGTCTTAAATTCTATTAAAGTTTTAAGTAAAATATCGTCAATTAACTTTTATTTTCAATTTAATTTTAACATCTATACCTGTATAATATTATACATGCGCATTGCGCAATTGAGAAAGTAATCATTATAACAGTTCAAAACTACTATTAAAAATTGTAATATGGTTAATACGTATTGTTAATATAGTATGCTATTATACATAACATTAATTTTAATATTAATACATTATAATACTATTTAAATGCTGATGCCAGATAAATATTCTAAAAATTAGTCTAATATGTTAATATATATATCAATTTGCAAACATGCTAGGTTCTTTTACAAAATAATACTAACAAATTATTTATAATTTAGAGTTAGATTTTTAAATTTTAGATCGAGACATTGAATTTAAAACTTTGATAAAAATACATATTATGTATTTTAGATTTAAAGAAATCTTTTTTTTCTTAATTTCGATATTCAATTTACATTATCTATTTATTCAGTTATCTTAGCCCTAATTTTTTTTTCTTTTTTGTATAACCCAAATTTTTATATATATAACAACACTGTGACATTTATAAAGTATAATTGAGTATAATAGACTTAAAACAGCAAATCTTTCAAATAGTTATAATATTTTAAATTTTCAAACAGTTTCGACTTTAATATTGTTTTTAATTAATTATTAAACCGAATTGACCATTAATTAATTTTGAAGATATATTAATTTACATTTAAACTTTAAATTTACATTTTTAAATGAAATTCGTTTAAGTTTTAGATAATTATACTATAATATAATATTTTAATTATTTTAATGAGTAACACGCTCTCTGTTAGCTCAATATTTTTAGTTTACCATATCGTAATAAAGTGATTTGTAGAATACTAGAATAACAAACTCAAATAGTTAAAATTTGTTTATAACCAAGTAATTTTAATAAATATATAAATAAAAACTTGTTTTGATAATTTTGTCAATATTTTTATGCCAGTCTATTGTACATTTTATTTTTAACGTATAAATAATTTAATTCGTTATATAATATTATGTTCCTAAATAATGAGTAGGACAATTTTAAAATTAATTATATTATATAATATAGTCATTGCAATAGTTTTCATTTTCATTATTTTCGTTTTTCATGTCGATTTAACAGTATTTTGGGATTAACTTAGAAGTCACTGTTAAAATTTAGCTAAGGAGAAAGGTGAAAATTTCTATGAACTTTTTAATTCAGAATAAAATATTTTTTATCGTTTGTTTGTTTTAATTAATTAGGAGAAATTATAGGTTGTTTCTTTATTTTAGTACTATTTTAATTTATATGTGCTAAAATGGGATAAAAATTATAGTTTATTGTATAAGTTCAACATGTTATTAGAATGTGATTAAGATAAATGTGTAACGATTGTCTGTATAGCTCTGCGACCTTGCTGATAAGCTCAATTACATTCTTTAGCTGTTGTTTGGATTTATATAAATTAAACATGTACATGCGGATTGATGTTTTGTTCCCAGTGGATCAAAAGGGTCAATAGCTGTTATATTTCTACTGTATATATTTTATTTAACGATTTTGATGCTGTAAAATAAGAAAAGATAAACGATACTTCATAAAACATAATATTAGACATAATTTTACGAGCTACCCTTGTACTTGTAATAGTATGATAAGACTTCTGTTTAGAAATAAATAATAATTTTGCTTCGTGCCATATAAAAAAAATATACAAAACTGCCATACATTAAATTAAACTATGTTTAAATAATTTAAGTAGGTACCTTATTTTAATTCACAATATTGAAATAATAATATCAAAATAATGTTTGTCAATTGTTAATCGTATATTATTTTATTGTATACAATTTACTGTGGTAAAATTAATCACTAGCTGAATTAGACGCAAATAAATTATTAATTAATCGCACACATTACCCATTATATTAAATATAATAATACTATAATAATATGCATGGTAAGTTGTTAAATAATTTGGAAAATGGCTAGCCATTCCATATTACGCTAAGCAGTGCACTTTTATATCACACTATTTGCACTCGTAAATGATAGTATTGACTGTATTGACCGTTGAAAGCTACATGTGAAGCAAGTCACGAGTGGCAATACAGGAATACTGTGTGTAGAGAGTGAATTATTCAAATTCGATTATTTGATTAAATACAATATTTAATGAGGTATCATGCAATACTTAAGTGGATTATTTTTACACTTAAAGCACCCCCTCCCTAATTTAATTAATTAATAATAAAATAATACCTTGTATTGACATTCAGCGCAAGGTTTGATTATCATTTAGTATTCTGTATAAAAATACTACTGGACTCTAAATATCTCGATCTTGGATAATATTATGTGTGCTTGTAGTTTTTCCTATCTAAATTAGTCGTATTTTGTTGGTGAAAACGTAAAATTGTATGAATAGCTAACAGTTTTAAAACATCACAGTGAAATTGAATTCATGTAACTAATATAATTAACTTAATACTTTATTTAAGTGATTCAACACCGTTAATTTAAATTGTTATACTAAGTATGATCGCAATAAAGTAACATTTAGAAAGTACCTTTAGAAATACTTCTTCAAAAAGTTGAACCAGAATAGGTACATTTCAAAGCTGAAAAATTTAAAATCAAGTTTTACTCTAATCATTTAAATATTAAATGATGTATCATTTCAATTATATGTAAAATTAAATTACCTGGTTGGCTATCAATTACTATTATTTTCTGAATTATTTGTGTGTAAATAATAAAACAATTTTGTTTTATATATTGTGTTATAAATATTTATGTCTAAATATAAATAAATTTGAATAAACACGAGTAAAAAATAAAAAAATAAACTTTTAAAAGTTAAAGTTTACTCCATATCCTAGTATCAGTAATATCTTATACACATATTATTTATGGTATTAGTCTTAATTAAACTGCCAACATATTCTACAATTTAGGTTAATGAGAAAGCTTCTGCTTCGATAAAACTAAATATAACTATTGAATATGATAAATTATTTCTCTAGATTTCTAAAATATAAATATACAGTTTAAAACTTATTAAAACTTATCAAAACTTCAAAGTTAAAAATACTTGTAAAATTAAAAATTCCTCATATTCTGGCATTAAAGTGGAACATTTAAACTGTAAGTTCAACTTGACTCAATCTAAGATGTAGAAGTTTTGTGTATACATAACATTAAAATCCAATTATCAAAGTTTCGTAATCGTATACAGCATAATTCCAATTATTTATAAATTATAAAAAAAAACTGATTGAAATCTAAATACACGACATTTTAGTTTCGATTCAAAAGTTTATGAAATCAAATTATTACACAGATATACAAATGTATTAACTTGTACCTTTATTAAAAACTATTTATAAAAAGTTTGTTAATTTAACTATGGATGTTTATCATTATCATACACACATAATACATATTATAATATGTCATATGTGTAAATCTAAGTATCTAATCGAAGATATCAATTACGTATATGTAAATACGCGAAATACAAACCAACTCGAAAAAAAACCTTAATGAATTATCAAATAAGAAGTGGAGTATACGAATAGATATTAAGATTTATGTTATAAAATTAACAAAAAAAATGTCACTATTTTGGTGTACAATAGTCAATAAGTGTCTTTTGTGTCAGGTTATTGAGTAAATCCTATAAAAATGAATTTATAGGCATTATAGCGTACGATGTAAAACGATTATAAGCAGATACGGTCTAATTTTTTAGTAACCAAAGGTTATAAAACAGTAATTTTAATATACAATAATAATAATATTTTTGTATTATTTAACTGTTGAACTATCAAAGTTTATACTGGTATTTAATAAAAAATAATAATAATATTTAAGGCTTAAAAATTTACAATTAATATTCGTATTTTTATTTTTTTATGATTTTTCCAATTATTTTTAAAAGTACTGAGAAATTTCTATTTTTAGCCCATTGCAGCACAAACTAAATTAGGTAAAAACTGTATCTACGTCACTGATATATTTATATAAACAAAAATACCTACTTAATAGTGAATCCTATATTTATTCATCACAGTTTTCCTCATTTTTACGTGCAAAATTGATTCATATAATTTTAACTTGACGCAAATTACACTGAAATTCAAAATTTTTACGCTTTAATTTACATATTAAGAATATATTTTACAATGTTTACTTATATCTATACATATAATCCATTTTATTTTTATTGTATAGTTTTAAGTTTGTAATATTTATTGGATAATATAAATAAAAACAGTTCAAAATTAAATGAAATATTATTTGTGCTCAGATGAAGGAAACCAAATAAAGCAACTAAAATGTATATTGTCAATATTAATAAAAAAAAAACTAGCACTTTTTACTTCGACAACATTTTCCTACCATAGTGACGCTTTATTTAAAAAAAGAATTCTCTTTGGACTAAAGTACTATACAAGTTTAATGTCATCTCGTACAACGCACGGCACTCGTGGTAACCTCGCCCTAAAATATAATAAATACTGAAAACAAAACAAAAAAAAAATCATGTTACAAATTATCGGAAAGACTCAAATTGGGAATGATAACCTTTTAAAATGGCAGTCAGAACAATTTTAAAACATTTCAAAAGATCTGTGAAAAATAACCGATTTTTGGTATGTGTAGAACCTCTATAAATGCCGAAAGCAAAATATAATTAAATGTACAAGTGAATTTTCATCTCTGAATATTACAAACAATAAATTACAATCATAAAAAAAAAAGGTAAACAAATATGCACCGCTCTATTGTACATTATATGTCAATTGAGACATTATTGTGGACGTATTAAATTTGAATTAAATGACCTATCATTCTTTACAAAAACATTTCTGAACTAAGATGGTTAATCAGTCTATATGACTAAATAAATTGAGTTATTTGTGTTTTCTAATATAGCTAAATAACTTAATCACTTAAATAAGTAATTTATTTTACTTTTAGTATTACGGTAGATCGATACAATTTTTTTTCAAAAATATTGCATTTATTATATTATTAATATTATTATAATCAATACATATTTTTACCATGTTAAATCAATTTATAAAATTCAAAATTCAATAACATCTTTTTGTAAATACCATAAAACAGTAAAAATATATTCATGTATAAATTGATAATATCTTAAAAATAAATAAAAAATGTATTAAATATATTGTTTACAGTAAAATTCATAATAATAAAATATACGTAATAGTTTCAAGTTCCCATAAATAATGTTTTTTAAATTAAAAGCAAATAATTTTCATAATTTTTTATCATTTAAAAAAAAAATGAATAATTTATAGTAGGTAAAATAAATAATTTTAATTAATTGTTCAAAACGTTTGTGGTAACACCGCAATTAAAAAATTTGTTTAAATATGATATATAATAATTACTATAATAATAATAATAGATATATATGTCAACTTATCTACCTACTTACTAAAATATAAATAATTTATTATAATTTTATTTTTTATTACCTTATTTTATTTTTTTTAACCTTTATCAATAATAATACTAACATTATTAGAAAGGTTTATACAAATTTCCTCAATAAAGATGATTACAGATTAGACTTTACCATTACAATAAATGTAACACTGAGTAACACTTTATGGTGTTGGGCGAGAGCGTAAAAAAAATTAATACCTACACGTTATAATATTATAAACGCTACAGTGAAGCCATTGTTGGTTACCTATAGGTATAGTGTTCACACTAAACCTACATATCCACAGTGCCCCCACTCCTAGGCGTTTCACTTATCGTTATGATCTTATTTCTCAACATGCCACCATTGCCACCTCACTTAACCGTGAGTCGTGACTTGAAAAGTTCCACTAATTATAGGAATATATTATAAGTAGAATAATATAGAAATTATAGGTTGTAGGTGAGGTTAAGTTCTGCGTAGTGGATTTTTATTTTATTATACCAATAAAATTAATGATAAAAAATAAAATCTAAATACATATTTTAATTCTTATCGTAATTTTAAATATAATTTTTAAATGTTAAAATTAAAAATTTTTTAAATATAAGTTAACAAAAAGGTGAGATTATTGATTTCAAGTGAACTTTATTACGAAGTTTGGTGACATCTCTTTAACACTACAGTCACACACTCTATACTTCATAAATCTATAATGTTTATTTATCATGCATACATACAGTGCCACATAATACTTACTTAAATAAGCGCATTATTTATTTAACTCCTTAAAAGCAGTCAATATTAAATTCCCTAAATA
This sequence comes from Melanaphis sacchari, assembly GCF_002803265.2. NCBI lineage: Eukaryota > Metazoa > Arthropoda > Insecta > Hemiptera > Aphididae > Melanaphis > Melanaphis sacchari. The sequence goes on from NW_020270843.1 coordinate 320,182, forward strand.
AATTTATTTTTGTAATTTAAATTCCATTATAAATAGATTATTCATAAGTTAAAATTTCTATTTACTGTATAATTTTGTTCATTTCGTAATATTGTAAAATTTATTTGAAAAAAAATCTTTTTACATGAATAATATTTTTATGCACGGTGCATGCGTATACCACAACCGTTATAAATATAAAATTTTATCAAAATAAACATTTAGGTACCTACTCCCGAAGACTCAGTTTCAATCAAATGCCATCCGGTTGAAGCGTTTAGTGATACCTCATCTCTAAACTCAAAACACTTTACACACGGCGCATACAATATACATGTGGTGTAGTGTGTACATAATAATATTATTTACTGTTGTGACCGTCGTGTTTATTATGCGGGCGTGCATGTGTCGAGATTTCGAGAACGAGAAAACTGAAAAGTTTTCTCGGTCATATCTGGTGGCGCGCGTACATCTTATAAACAGCCAGGGCACAAAAGTCAACATGCGGTATGCAAATGCGTATAAACTTCGTGCGTGACACGTTTAATTCAGTGTTAAAGTAATGCCGAAAATATAAGTCGATAACCAACCTAAAGATTAAAACCTTGCATTTAATTAGAAAACACTTTAAGCCGTGTCGCGTTCTTCGGCTAGCGTTTTCACAGCCGCAACGTATTATCTCGTGTCACCGCACCGCGCGCTGAAAGATAGTAAAAAAAAATTCGGGCTGTATATCTATGGTTTTATGCTTAAACATAACATTATGACTCGATACTCGGTAGCTAACTCAAACGACGGGAGACAACCCGCAGAGTTCATTTTAATATTGCAAATATTGCAATAATGTTATTGCAAACGACTAACGGACATCATATACAAAATAATGTCTGCATGTATTATATCATGTAAATGGTAATTCTTTAATCACGAAAAAGACAAACAATGCCATAAAAAATATGAGGCAATTTCTAAAGAGCAATAAACTAAATAGGTACTAACAGCTAATAACAAACAGGAATTACATAGATCATAGTTAAAAAAACATATAGGTGCCCAAACACAAAATAGTTTTTACGGATTTACTGAGTAATCTTATAGTAAAATCAACAATTATTACAAAAATTAAAAAAATAATATTTTTAAGGTTTTATTATTTTATTGATTTATTGTCTATATTCTTATTTATATTTATTTATAAATGACTTTTAAAACTGTAAATTTTTTAAGATAATACTCAGACACATAGGTACATATCGTTTTAAATATATTATTATCTATAATTTTAGTAATTTGTGATTTTACTCTCAGATTATTCAAAAACCACATTAGAAACGTTTTCGCGTAAATCTATTTTATCCATGTACTGTGTGATCCATATTTAAAGGATATTACATGGTGCGTAACATCCTGTGATACATTTAAAAATAAAATCTTTTAATGATTACTAACAAATTATTACTCAATTCGCGATAAATGAATTCTGAATATCTGTGTAAAGCCATATTATTACTATATTTTAAATTGCGTTTTAACGACACGCAGGTTAAATATTTATTAGCGTGTAAGACATGTATAAAACTATATCATAAATGTATTTTATATATATATAATGTGTATATGATATAGAAACCAGAAAAATAATATTTTTATACGATGTAAAGTTTGAAACGTTATTCCTATTTATTTCTCATATTACCTACTATATACAACGTGTTTAAAAATCGGCGAACATAAATATTATGGCAGTCGTGTAGTTTAATATGGCATTATTGTATCATATTATGTACATGCTCACTATTTTATAGTTTGACTTTATTGACACTCTATACAGTCATATTATACATCTTATAAATGTCAATGGCGATACGACCAAGGTTTGTACTTGGTAGTCGGTAAGTTATACACACCAACTATTTTGAATAAAAAATCGAAAAATTACCGATTTTATTAATTAGAACGATTACAGTGATATTATTATATAACTCTAGGTTTGTGCTCAGAATTTTTCAATATGGGGGAGGCAATTTTTTGTCCATAAATCTTTAAGATGATTAAATTAATTAATAATTATACATAATGTTTTCAATAAAAAAATAAAAAGCGTATACTCAAAATTTGTCCATATGTCTTTTTATATGTAAAATGTGTCCGGATTATAGGCCATAGCCATTTTTCTTCAAAAATAACATACTGACATCCTTTACTATTTATTTTTTTCTAAAAATGTCAGTTTAATATTATAATCTCACCGAAAATAAATTAATATCAATAAATATATTTTTTTTAATACAACACTAACCTTTTGATGTTAAAAAAAATACATTTAAGCTAAATCAAATTAATTAATATGTACATGGGTGTAACATGAAGATCTTATGTTTGGTATGAATATTAAATAACTTTTTTCTATTCAATATGTTTAAGTTTTTTTCATTTTAAATTTGGGGACGGCCTCATTTAAAAGGAAAGCGAATAATAACTTTTGTTAATACAAAAATGTGCGTATGATGGACTGATACACCAACCGAACGCAGACTAACTTTACCTTGGTAGTGTCGAACCTAACTATTAAACTATTACTACATACTATATATACAACAGTTGTCACCAAATGGCGCCCCGTGGGCCGCATACAACCCCTGAACAAATTTTATCCGGCTTGTAGACAAAGAATAAGTAACATATATTTAATAATATAATATGTTCTCATTACATCTAATTTTAAAATAATACCCATTATATGTTAAAAATATGTACTTAAAATTTTGATGGTCCGCGAAAAATTTTCAGATTCCTAATATTGCTCTTCAAAAATATTAATTGATGACCCCTGCTATACGTAAATTATAACAAATATTATTCAATGTATGGCGACGATATGACCAAAATAACAAGAAACTTAAAAGATATATTAACTAAAATTATTATTTCTGTATAATAATTATTTAAAATCTTGATTTTTAAAAAAAATGTTGGTAGCTTAAATTTTTGTGTAATAGAGTTGATGACAATATAAATAATATGTGTAAGAAAATAAAAAGTATCTTCCTTAATTTTAAAGGAAAACATTATCTCGTTTTGGAGGAAAATGGTCCCACACCCTATCCACACGAATTATTAACTGAGTCAAACAATACCTATATGATGTAAATTATATAGGGTACATAATTTCACTATATATACCACCTTATTTCATATCTTTAGTGGAAAACATAATAGTAAACTGCGCCCTAAACGATTATTTGAAATTTCAGTAAATTTCTAAGTCACTAATTTAAATAATATTAATTTTGACTAAAACCGTAATTTAGTAAAAATACTTGCATATCTTATTGAAATTTAAAAGTTTAGATACAAAATAATTGTGTGATCAGTATATTATATGGTGTTGGTGATTGGTCTACTATAGTAATTATTGTGAGTTTAACTGATTTAGTATTTCCATTTAAATTCTTATCTCCAATTTATCTCATCCAAATATTTTTACGAATATTCATAAAAAAATTCAAATAAATTCATGTAGATTTAATTTAAATTAAACAGTATAAAAGAACCATTTAATTATTAAAAATAAAACGTGAGTTAAAATTAGAGCTTAGAAAATTAATTATAAAACTAATAAAACGTCAACAAACCAATATTCATTAACGATATACTGTTGTTTTATTTTTTATTCTATATACTTTAATAAAATGTATACAATTATTACATTTTATATTTATTTGAAACAAGCTTTATACAACATAATTCACAAATATATATTTTTTATTTTCATATTATTTATTTTATCCATTTATTAATTATACATGATGATAAAAACTAGGGCGCTGTTTACTGGGTAAAATCCATTTATGCACATTTACCTTTTTTACGACTTATTTGTGCACTCAAATTTTAGGTTTAAAAAATAGAAGTATACAAGTCGTTTACAGTTTACACATATAAAATTCGCAGTTAAATATTATGTAAAATAATTTGCAATATGTGTCCATGTGTTATTAAAATCAGAACAAAAATTACTAAAATTAATATTTTATCTTAATTATTATATTTTCTACATCACGATGGCATAATTAAGTTCAACATAATACTATCAAAGAAATATTTTTTTTTAAAACTTTGATTTTAGTTGAAAATAACTCAATATTTTAAATGTGCGCAAACAATATACACAATCATTACATCATTTAGAACACGAAAAAGAGTCTTTAATTTATTTTATAAGTCGCCGCATAGCGTTGTTTCATTATTCATTTACATAATAAATTTTTTTTTTTTATAGTGTCAATTTTAAACTTCTCTGACGTTTTTATTCGGAACACGTTTTCCCGGCGTCGAGAGCAAAAGTACCTACGTGGATATGCGGTCCGTGCTACCAAAAATATCAAATGTGTTTTACGGGTATCCACAGCGTTTTATTGTTCCAACAATAATTGTTGAAAGTAGACATCTGGAAAGGCTATAAAAAATAAACCGCACAAGGCACAATAACAAAACGAGAAAAAATAGGACAACAAAATTATTTTCATATCAAAAAACCAATGTCTACAATTTTTTAGTACATAGTTTAAAATATTTATTTTATAACTTCTATATTTTGTATAATATGTATCTGTTATTTACCTGTTTTCTATTACACCGAAATGTATAATTAGTTTATGTCATTAATATCGAATTAAACGATTTTGTTTAATAATAAATTCATGATTGTGATCACAGGCAAATCAATCTGCGTGAAAATAATTTGAAAGCTGGTTAGTCAACCATCTGTAATTATCCATATAAATGTAACGTTTAACATATTATTACTAGTAAGTAACCAGGGATTGGAATATATATTTCACACCTAAATTCTGACTGATGATTTCATATTTCCCCGTAGATATTACACGAATGAATTCCCACAGGTTGCTAAATGTTTTATTAATATTAAATTTCAGAGCGTAGATAAACTGTATTTTGTGTTAAAAATGATTTTTTTATTACGTCAATTTTTATTACAAACCATTTTATTTATGCAGTTTTTGGTGCACAAATTTCCGGCCACTTTTAATAATACATACATAGGTATTTTAAATGAATTAAACTGCACATTTTTCAATAATGTTCGTTTTAAAATAAAATATTTAGTAATAAGTAAGTCAGTAAGAATCATACGTATAATATATGTTTTAAAATTATACGAAAAAAATTGTTAAGACTTTAAGACTTATAATTACTTAATACTTTCGTGTTATAGTGTAATAGTATAAATTTTAACATTAAAAAAAAAACAGCCGATATTCAGTTATTATCTATTATTATATAATTACATTTTATTTTGTATAGGTGATTGGTGATGATATTTTTGTACATTATGAAACAGAGCGTCTATTTTGTGACACCTCGTAGATTAATATTTACACATAAACTATTTTAGTATTATATTAGACAGTATTGAAAAATTTTCCAAATTGTGCGAACTATATTTTATGTACGTACTTTCGAGTGAGGTTATCATTTAATATTATTAATACTTGGTACAAATCTTAGTATTGTTTTCTATCTATTTTGCTAAAAGAACCGTGTACCGTTTATGCATCGTTATTGTTTGTTTTTTATAAGTCAGTTGCCCTGATAACCTGCGTCAATTTATTTTTAATTAGTTATATACACACATAGTGGCGTACTAATGGGGAGGATACTCCCCCCCCCCCCCGAAATTTTTGGGTGATTTAATTTATTACGAGAAAACTAAAAATTTTAGTACCTGTAAATTAATTATATTGTACTTAGGTATAACAAATTATCCATTATAATAAAATAAACAGCGTACATTTTAAAACACCTTTGTAATATTGTTCTATGTAATTCTGATTATAAATATTAAATAGTACAGCTTACATTATCTAATGTGGGTACCTACGAGAATATGAGTATTTCCATATTGTAGATATGGACATGGACGATCGGTATAATTATTATGACAATCTTTTATCGTCGTCGTAAAACATATTTGATTTTGTGCGATTAATCACTTATAGTGTGTTAGCCACTTTAATCTATAATCGACAATCGTTAACGTTTTCATGTATTATCCAGACAATACTTACCTACACGTTATTTTATCAACCATTGAACGATGTTATTAACATTTAACTTGTTGACAAACGAAACTACAATTGCATAGGAACATTACAATCTATTGTATATTTGTATTAAAAAGTTTAAGTATATTACAATATAGTATATTTACAATGGATAAGTGTCACGACATCCAATATGTTAATTAAAAAATTAACCCCCCCCCCCAAAAAAAAAAAAAAAAAAAGTTCAGGTCTAAGTACGCCACTGTATAGTACACACACACACACATATATATATTATATATATAGGTACTAGACGTAAAATATGAAAATTATTGAATTCAGTATTAAAAATTATTTTAATTACATTGTATTTGTGTATTTATGATCAAATAGCATGTACGAAAATTTGACACAGGCAAACAGACGGTGCGCAAACGATAACTGTCGTCACACGAATATCATTTTCATACATCTTTCATTGTTGAGCAAGAAGAGTCATATCGTAATATTGTACTATGTTAATTATTAGAAATGGTATTTATCACCATATTTTATTTAAGCTACCTTCTTGTTCATGGCCAATCATTCATGTATACATAAGTACACAATACAAATATTTTATACCGCACAACTTGTCAGTTTTGCCTGGTAATTCTTACCAATTCTCAGCTAATACTATTTATACTTTGCTACGCGAACGTTGATCAGATGGTAACTGTAGGTAAACCCGTGACGTAAAGTTGTTGAGTGTTCATAATAATATCATTGTAGTTTTCTACACCCGATTCGTAGAAACTTTTATATTTTTTATAGAACATTTTTAGAAAAGCGATAATTTTGACAATAATATATACTATAAAATATTTACATCATAAAAGTGTTATATTATATTCGTAGCATAATCGTAAATTTGGGTGCTTATTGATTTTTATAGGTCAATAATATGTAAACTTTTTTATCATAAATGGTTTTAATGGCCTCGCTGAGCACATTAGATCTACTCGGTTGGATATTTACCATGTATTAAAAAAAAAAAAAAAATGACATTAATCATTAACAATTCTGTAGTTAAGAACCTCAAATATATATTTTATTTATTTAATTATAAGTGAATTATTATGACCCTGTAATATCAAAACTTTCTGAACTTAAACTGTTTATACTTTTGTACAGTAATCATTGTTTAATTTATTGTCATAAATCAAATTTTTAAAATAAATTATAATGTTATACCTGGACTAGAATTATTACATTGTGTTTAAAAACTATAAAATATAAAATTCAACAACATTAATAATTAAAATAAATATTTATCAAAATCGGTGCTATGGGAATAACTGTATAATGATATAACTGTTAATTTATGATATAAAAATAAAGCACCTAATCATTAGCTCATATACCTATTACTATTAAAAATCGAATCGATCTTATATCACATTTAAAATCGTAATATTAAATGTATTTTATCTATTACGGTCCTTCTCTACGTATATGTATGTATAATATGTCACAACTCATTACTATTAATATAAAAATGTTTACTTAAATGTTTAGTTAAATCATTTAGGTAGGAAATACAATATAATAATATGATTTCAGATTTGATTGTTTATCATCGGCAATAGCTGATGTACGTAGTATATCTCCTCACTCCAAAGTAAATAATCACTCTTGATAAAAATCCCTCACATCATCAATAATAAAAATCGCTTCTCGGATCGAATTTTTCTATAATTCCATTTGAATATTAGAAATTATGATGTACTATTACTTCATACAATGGATATAATATGCGTATGGTAATGATAAAATAAAAATATATTAAATTATAAGTATTTTAACGATGTTTGTTCTCGCCACTCCAAGTATGGTTTTTAAGCGTAAAATTTGGCATTTTACATTTCGCCATTTTTTAATTCTTTATAGTTATTATGTACCATCATCAATTACATGTTTTTGTTATGTTAGAACTTCTTCAGATAATTTATAATTTAAAGATATATATAACATACCTCATGCTGTGATACCATAATGTATTATAAATTGTACTAGTGAGGAATAGGTTATAAGTACATCTATGTGTTCAAAATTGTTCTTGCTGCTAAAAAAACAGTAGATTAGTTTTCATATAATTTAAAAATAATGTTATTAACTTGAAAATTCATTTTCTGGTATTGGTCATAAAACATATATTCATTGAAAAAACAACTAGTAATGTAGTCCAATATTAAAATATTACATAGAGTTATTACATAACTAGTTCAATACTTAATGTCAATTAGGACAATTTAATATTTTTTCTCTCGAAAATAACATCGATACGTTTTGTTATTATAGAAAAATATGATATGATATTACTATATTAGTTGAAGAAAAATAATTCTAACGAACTTATTTTTCGGTGACTTATAAGCCATAAGATAAATTACTTATAGACTTGTGATACACAGTTATAATATTTTATAACTGTTTCTAAAAAAAAAAAAAAAAATAGCAAATTAATAGGTAATGAATTCAACTAAATAGTAATTAGTAGGTATCAAGTAATTAAGTATACTTCGTCATTGAACAGATTATAAAAAGTCAATAATATTGAATTTAAAAAATTAATTTAGAAATATAAAAACCTATTTATTTTTTGCCATTTTTTATTACTATGATTTTCAAATTTTTACTTTTTTTAATAACATGGTTTTTCATATTCCAAAACACTTTACGATGTATTAATAAAATTTTGAATAGTTATTTAAAGAGTGAAGTAGTAGACCGATTACACGAGTATTCAAAATAAAAATTACTATTCACTCTCAATAAATGAAAACATTAATGAAACATTTATATAGTTTTAAGTACTGAACAATAAAAATGTCTTTATTTTTATCAAGTTAATACATTTATAAGGTTTTGATAATTTTATTACTGTTGAAGTTATATACTGTTTTCGCATCAGCTATTTATCAACTCCGATCACTGCAGTGAGTAAGCTCCTTTTCATAATGTCCAATAATGAAAACAATTGCAGTACCGCAAAACAAAATAAAACAAAGATTTACTCATATGTAAATTAAAACATTGTGTGATTAAATCATTTACCGGAAGCCCAAAGGACTTCCAACCATTCTACGCATCCACCAGATGCTACAGGAAACTGCGATGAAAAAGGCACTCCAGACCTCTACAAAACACCTATTAATAAAAATGAAATACAATTTAAAAAATACTTTAAAATATAACTTTAAGCCTTAAAGTGTTACATATTGTCATTCATAAATTTTATACCGAAAGTAATTTGGGCTTCCGTTGTCTACGCATCGAACTATTGTGTATTGCACGTGTTATTAGACCAAATGCATAATTAAAACAATAACAAGTAAAACCACAAAGTACCGCAGTAGGGACCTATAAAAAAATATGTAAAGAACGACCAGCAAAGAGCAAACATTAACCAAATATTTTAAATTGTAAACTTTAAATTATTATTATTAAATAATGATTGATATATTTGTTTAAAGTTCGTTCATCTCTTTATTGGATATCCTTTACATATTATTATTTAAAAAAAGTGGAATT
>NW_020270843.1:329811-334490 GCF_002803265.2 Melanaphis sacchari
GATCACTGCAGTGAGTAAGCTCCTTTTCATAATGTCCAATAATGAAAACAATTGCAGTACCGCAAAACAAAATAAAACAAAGATTTACTCATATGTAAATTAAAACATTGTGTGATTAAATCATTTACCGGAAGCCCAAAGGACTTCCAACCATTCTACGCATCCACCAGATGCTACAGGAAACTGCGATGAAAAAGGCACTCCAGACCTCTACAAAACACCTATTAATAAAAATGAAATACAATTTAAAAAATACTTTAAAATATAACTTTAAGCCTTAAAGTGTTACATATTGTCATTCATAAATTTTATACCGAAAGTAATTTGGGCTTCCGTTGTCTACGCATCGAACTATTGTGTATTGCACGTGTTATTAGACCAAATGCATAATTAAAACAATAACAAGTAAAACCACAAAGTACCGCAGTAGGGACCTATAAAAAAATATGTAAAGAACGACCAGCAAAGAGCAAACATTAACCAAATATTTTAAATTGTAAACTTTAAGTTATTATTATAAATAATAGTTGATATATTTGTTTAAAGTTCGTTCATCTCTTTATTGGATGTCCTTTACATTTTATTATTTTTAAAAAGTAGAAATCCCAACAAAAATGCGACAGGATACTATAACTAGTATATAGTAGACGCGAATGTCTCTTCTAGATCATTTAAATCATTTCTGTCTTGATATAATTTTCACTGTCATACAACCACTTTGAAAATTTCCATTTGACCATCCGTGAAACATTGAGTGAAATTCAATTCCGATAGTAAATTATTTTTAATTATGTTGTTTAGTTATCATTTAGTTGCTACACAATATGTTTAATTTTGTGGCCAGAATTTAAAACTGTAAACTATACTTCGTTCAGTTACGTAGTACTGTTATAATGTTATACCTGGACTAGAATTTATCATTGTGTTTAAAAACTAAAAATTAAATTCTAAGCAACATTAATAGTAAAGTAATATTTATCAAAATCATTACTTAGGGAACTAACTGTATGAGCCTAACTTGTTAATTTATGATTATAAAAATAAAGCACCTAATAATTATTCATATACTCTATATTAAAATCAGTCGATCTTATACAATTTAAACGTAATATTAAATGTATTTTACTATTACGATTCCTTCTCTACGGCCTTATGTATAATATTGCAACAATTTACTATTAATATAAAAATGTTTACTTAAATGTTTAGTTAAATCCTTTGGTAGGAATACAATATAATAGATAGATTTCAGATTTGATTGTTATCATCGGCAATACTGATGTTGCTAACCTCTCCTACCTCAAGTAAATAATCACTCTTGATAAAATCCCTCACATCATCAATAATAAAAAACCTTCTCGGATCAATTTTCTACTATTCCATTTGGTATTAATTATGATGTACTATTACTTCATACAATGGATATAATATGCGTATGGTAATGATAAAAATAAAAATATATTAAATTATGAAGTATTTAACGTTTTGTTCTCGCCACTCCAAATTATGGTTTTAAGCGCTTAAAATTTGGCATTTACATTTCGCATTTTAATTCTTTATATTGATGTACCAAACTCTATCAATTACATGTTTTGTTATGTTAGAACTTCTTCTAGATAATTTATAATTTAAGATATAAAACATACCCTCATGCTGGATTACCATAATGCATTATAAATTGTACTAATTGAGAATAGGTTTATAAGTAGCATCTATGTGTTCAAAATTGTTCTTGCTGCTAAAAAGCAGTAGATTAGTTTTCCATATAATTTAAAAATAATGTTATTAACTTGATAATTCATTTTCGAGTAATTGAAAGGGAATATATTCATTGAAAAACACTATTAATAGTCAATCATAAAATATACATAGAGTTTGAACTATGTTCAATACTAATGTCAGATAAACTTAATTTACATATTTTTCTCTCGAAATAACATCGATTACGTTTTGTTATTACAGAAAAATATGATATGATATTACCTATGTTAGTTGAAGAAATAATTCTAACAGAACTTATTTTCGGTGACTTTAAAACATAAGATAAATTACTTATAACTTTGTGATTACACAGTTATAATATTATAACTGTTTCTAAAAATACGCAAATTAATAGTATGATAGATTCAACTAAATAGTAATTAGTAGGTATCAAGTAATTAAGTATACTTCGTCATTGAACAGATTTAAAAGTCAATAATATTGATTTAAAATTAATTTAAGAAATATAAAAGCCTATTTATTTTTGCCATTTTATTACTATGATGTTTCAAATTTTACTTTTAATAACATGGTTTTCATATTCAAAACACTTTACGATGTTATTAACCATGTTGATAGTTATTTAAAGGTGAAGTAGTAGACCGATTACTGAGTATTCAAAATAATTACTATTCACTCTCAATAAATGAAAACATTAATGAAACATTTATATAGTTTAAGTACTGAACAATAAAAATGTCTTTTTTATCAATTAATACATTTATAAGGTTTGGATAATTTTATTATATTTGAAGTTATATACTGTTTCGCATCATGTTATCAACTCCGATCACTGCAGTGTAAGCTCCTTCATAATGTCAATAATGAAAACAATTGCAGTACCCAAAACAAATAAAACAAAGATTTACTCAATATGAAATTAAACATTATGTGATTAAATCGTTACCGGAAGCCAAAGGACTTCAACCATTCTACATCTGACATGCTACAGGAAATACGATGAAAAAGGCATCCAGACTCTACAACACCTATTAATAAAAATGAAATACAATTTAAAAATACTTTAAAATATAACTTTAAGCCTTAAAGTGTTCATATTGTCATTCATAAATTTTATACCAGAAAGTAATTTGGGCTTCCGTTGTCTACGCATCAACTATTGTGTATTGCACGTGTTATTAGACCAAATGCATAATTAAACAATAACTAAGTAAAACCACAAAGTACCGCAGTAGGACCTATAAAAATATATAAGAACGACAACAGAGCAAACTATGAAATACTTTTAAATTATAACTTTAAATTATTATTATAAATAATGATTGATATATTTATTTAAGTTCGTTCATCTCTTTGGATATCCTTTACATATTATTATTTAAAAATTAAATTCCTAGAATAATATTATTCAATACTAAAAACTATACACGACAAATAGTGTATAAAAATGGTATGTTGACTTGCAAAACCGCATACATAATTGAACCTATAAAAAGTATGTACAGGGCATCCAGCAAAGAGCAAACATTAACCAAATATTTTAAATTGTAGCTTTAAATTATTATTATTAAATAATGATTGATATATTTGTTTAAGTTCGTTCATCTCTTTATTGGATATCTTTACATATATTATTTAAAAAGTGGAATTCCTAGAATAATATTATTCAAATACTAAAAACTATACGACTGACAAATAGTGTATAAAATGATACGTTGTACAAAACCGCATACATAATTGAACCTATAAAAAGTATTACAGGCCAACAAGACAAACAGCTAACAAATATTTTAAATGTAGCTTTAAATTATTATTGATAAATAATGAGTTGATATATTTGTTTAAAGTTGTTCATCTCTTTATTGGATATCCTTTACATATTATTTAAAATGTGAATTCTAGAATAATATTATTCAAATACTAAAACTATACGACCCTGACAAATAGTGTATAAAATGATACGTTGCTTGCAAAACCGCATACATAATTGAACCTATAAAAAGTATGTACAGCATCCAGCAAAACAAACATTAACCAAATATTTTAAATTGTAAGCTTTAATTATTATTATTAAATAATGGTTGATATATTTGTTTAAGTTCGTTCATCTCTTTATTGGATATCCTTTACATATTATTTAAAAAGTGGAATTCTAGAATAATATTATTCAAATACTAAAGAAACTATACGACCTGACAAATAGTGTATAAAATGATACGTTGCTTGCAAAACCATACATAATTGAACCTATAAAAGTATGTACAGGGCATCCAGCAAAACAAACATTAACCAAATATTTTAAATTGTAAACTTTAAATTTTAATTATAATAATAATAGTTGATATATATTTGTTTATAAAGTTCGTTCATCTCTTTATTGGATATCCTTTACATATTATTATTTAAAAAAATTCCTAGAATAATATTATTCAAATACTAAAGAAACTATACGACCTGGACAAATAGTGTATAAAAATGATACGTTGACTTGCAAAACGCATACATAATTGAACCTATAAAAATATGTACAGGGCATCCAGCAAGAGCAAACATTAACCAAATATTTTAAATTGTAAACTTTAAGTTATTATTATAAATAATAGTTGATATATTTGTTTAAAGTTCGTTCATCTCTTTATTGGATGTCCTTTACATTTTATTATTTTTAAAAAGTAGAAATCCCAACAAAATGCGACAGGATACTATAACTAGTATATAGTAAGACATGATTCTCTCTAGAATCATAAATCATTTCTTTTGATATAATTTTCACGTCATACAACCACTTTAAAATTTCCATTTGATCCGTGAAACAATTGAAAATTCAATTCCGATAGTAAATTATTTTAATTATGTTGTTTATTATCATTTAGTTGCTACCATATATGTTAATTTATTGTAAATTTAAACTATAACCAATTAATATTATTATTTTATATAAATAACGTTTTGGCAAC
>NW_020270843.1:334515-545965 GCF_002803265.2 Melanaphis sacchari
TTGTATACCAATTAATATTATTATTTTATTATAAATAACGTTTTGTAACTAAATGATTGATGGTGTATCATAAATAATAACTATTGATATATATTTGATATTCAATCTAAATATATTTTTGTATCTTGAAGGATATACATAATATAATTTGATGATAAATCAAAATGAATTTATATTTTCTATATTTATGTGATAATTTCTATTACATCAAGATTGATATCAAAATTATTTGTGTGAATATTTATAAGATATTTTCTGATGATATTTGCTATACATCTAATAATTAATGCTATTTGATATATAAAAATATTTATCATAAATAACATATTTACAGTATATCTTTTTAATATCAGAAATAATATATCAAAATCTGACGGTTCACAACATTGTTTGGATGTTTTGTTTATGATATATTCAGAATATGTTATTAGTGATAATTATTTTATATCTGGAATCGTTATCATAAATAATACATTCATAGTATATCTATTAATAATAAGGTATTAATATCAGATAAATTATATTGAAAATTTGATTTGTTAAGAACATTCATTGGATATTTTGTTAATGATATTTATAGGATATACTTTACTGATGATTATTTTGTATCAGAAATAATACATCTTACAGTGTATCTATTTGATATTTAAATTAATATATCGAAACAGATTATACAGATTAGACTATGACTATATTATTATTTGGGTAAAGTAAATACAACCAAATCAAAATTAATTTTTATAAGTAAAGTAAAACAGAAAATTGTTGTATCATATCATTGACTTTACTGAAAATTGATTATATAAACGTAAAATTGTCTGACACATAATACTACTTTAATTGTTTGCTTTTATACTATGTATTTATACATTTATTAAGTCCATTATCAATAAGTAGGTATACACGGGGTCGGGTTCTAGTTCAGAACTTAGGTTGTAATCCTCCTCAAAAGTGTGTGGAGCCTGTGATAACCTTAGGTAAATATCCTAATAATGAACAAAGTAATATCCAAAATTAATTTGTTTTAATACTTAAGGCAGTTGTTTAAATTTAACATTTGGAAAAATGTGTTTATGATGTACTACGTATTTTATTTACGTATTTATTTACTTATTTTTACGTATTTTTGCTTATATAAGCATTCAAAACATTTACCTAACATTGCTTATACCTTGTAATTACTAATATTAGCCATTACTAATGATAATCAAAAAGTGTATTTTATTTCAATGGTTTTCAAAATCTATAGTTAAGGAATACGATAAAGCATTATATAATAAATAATGAAACTGGATGGATTTTTAGTGTACATATAGATTTTGGTAATTAATTGTACCTGATTTAAACAAACCAATTTTGAAAATTGCATAAAACTATAATAATAACTGTTATATTTTTAATACACGGTCTTATTAACTTATCAATAAATTGTTGCGTTATCAACCTTAGCTGTTGATGCTGCTGTACCATGAATAAAATAAAATAAAAATAATTATATCTAATACCAGTAAAAAGAATATTAACTTATTAAGTTATTACTATAAAACCCCTTTAATTTAACGTAAATAAAAATAGAAAATAGGAGAAACCTATTAGTATAAAATATAATTTTGGTAAACGCGACTGCATACTCTATGCACTTTTTACTTATATAGATTATATTATGCATGTAATTATTTTATCAATTTTCTATTACAATGATATAAATAGAATAGTTCAATAATGTATAACGGTATTATATTATTACACTACAGTTTACTATAAAATATTGTATTATATTATATATGTTGGCGTTTAAATATTTGTGTATAACTAATAATAACTTATTTAGGCAATCTCCATTATATGATATTTCATATATAGCTATTTTTATTTTACAAAAATATCATATATACCAATATTTTAGTTATCCATATTATATTTGTAATAATTCCAAGATAAAGTGCTTGTAATACACCGAAATGACATCGCCCGCACGGTCTTCTACATCGTGCCGCTCGCATCGAGACACATGCGTGATTAGATATAAGACCAAAATGCGACGCGACGCAGCGTATTACTGAAAAACAATCGTTGATCGTTATTCGTTGCCGTCTTAGAATGCGCGTATGTTGATGAGTGATGACCGTAACTGATGTCAGTTTGTCAAATCTTGTCTTTCGGTCGTGTATAACTAGACACCAGTGTTTAACATTGTTTAACTGTATATTCGCTTTGCAATACACACCGAACGTCCATTTGACAAGGTAAGTATGTATGATATGTTACTTAGTACTTATATTTATTAAGTACGTTTTTATTGCACCTATCTACTTGATAATTTATGTAATTAAATATTTTCACATAATACATTACTATTTAATCTAAATAATATGTTGAGATCAAATAATTCTGGCAACTACCAAACGACGGAGGTTATTAGAAGAATAAATTTCATCCAACATCTGACTGATAGTTCAATAATATTTTGCCCGATACAAATGATTCAAATGATTCAATGAATTGAAAAATCATCCCTGCTAACTGTTAGTAATAATATTCCTTTACAGTTAAGTAATGATTTGCCTATGAAGATTGAACATTATACCAATGAAACTTTATGTAATACCGCTCATAATAACAAAACTATCTGATCATATCGAACTTAGCAATTATTTCAAACACCTCAAACTCATTTGAATGTTACGAAGGATGATGACTGATGAGTACCATAATAGAACAACCAAAGTTTTCTACCAAATTAATCCAATGGGCTACTGAACATAATGTACCCACACTCTTTGACGGCTTACTAAAAATATTGAATACCATAAATGCTTAACGATATCCAGTTTAGTAGAACTTTTATAAACTTATTCAGGAGTATCTTTATGAGATAACCTAAAACGGAAGATAGTTTTAACGGCATTTACTACCATTTTGGTGTAGATATAGTATTAAAAGTATATTGATAAACAATTTCAAGTGAAACTATTAAATTAGTGATCGAATCGATGGATTGCCTTTGATGAACCGGAAGTGCATTTTGGCCAATATTAGGTTACATTCGACAGAAAATGAAACTGTATTCCCATTGGCATATATTGGGGTTATATAAGCCAGAAGATACAATATTTTTGAATGATTTTGTGTCTGAGATTAGGAGAACTTAATAAATGGCATTGATGTTGAATTATTTAACAATAATAACTGTTTAACTGTTTTTCATAAAAAGTAATAGTTGACACATTTTGTTGTGATGCGCCTGCTCGAGCATTTGTGTTGAAAACTAAAACACACTGCTTTTATTCTTGTGCTAGATGTACAGTAAAGGTCAATATTTATTAAAGTGTATGTTTTCCTGATTTACGGTGCGTTCTATTAGAACAATATGAAGATTTCATTAATACAATTCAACGTCAATATCACAAAGATGATGTAAATCTGTAAATTATTAGCACTCAAATTTGGATGTTGTACAAAACTTTTCAATAGATTACATGCATGTGGTATGTTTAGGTGTTGTTAAAAATATTGATGTTGTGGAAGGGGAGCTTAGAGTTGAAAGGAGGATGTTAATAATCAAAAATTGAATAATCGAATAATAAAACATATCAGATAGACTTTATCAATTAAACATATATACCATGCGATTTTGTTCAGAAACCTAGATCCTAGATGAATCAAGTACTGGAAAGCCACAGAGTGTATTGGATTATTTCTTTATAGGTAGGAATTGTTTATTCATTCAATTGTGCCCAAAAATTATATCAACATTTTTGTCTTTAAGTATACATGACTATTTATTTGAGCCTGAACCAGAGATTTAGCTGAATTTACAAATTGTTAATGTTTGCTTGTCAAAGATTTTGGTATTTGTATGGAAATCACTTAATTTCATAATGTGCATGCATTAATCCATTTGTTTGTTCGATGATTATAACAATTTTGGCTCATTAGATATGTAAGTTGCTCTAAATTTGAAAACTAAGGGTCACTTAAAAACTTGTTCAGAAAGTGATAAACCTCTTCAACAAGTTGTTAAAGATTTGAAGAGCGTTCAATCTTATTGATAATCCCACAGTGAACCTGAATAATAAAAACTGAAACTTTGTTAAAGAAATATGTTAAAGAACATAATGAAGGTCCATTAATAAGTGGCACTACATCTCCTCAATTTAAAATTTTAATAGCAATACGCAACTGAACGAAGTACAACAAGTAAATGATTGATGGTGTATCATAAATAATATCATTAATTAATTATATATTTTATTCACCCACCACCCTCAAAGTCGTCGATCAAAATATTTTTCTACTATAAAACGTATAGACAGACACACGAAAAAACATTATCGTAAAACCATAACATTCATCGATTCGTTAAGAATTTAAAAAATGACTTATTACTTGAAATAATACGCATATTTTTATGATAAGTTAAAGTTACTTTTATAATCATTTTTCTATAGAAACGTTTTAAATCTACCAGAGTTTTTGTAGTTATTATTTGCCGCCGTTGTGGTTCATTTGTACCACAAGAACAAAGTAGTCAAATATTTATTCAGCGTATACGTACTTATTAATAGATTAGGACGTTTCTATAGTTAAATATTGAACAATTTCAATTGAAAATTTAAACGTACGTAGAAATAGGTCAAAGCATAACATTTCTTGAATCCATACAAATCATTCGCTAATTTATTTTATGTTTAGTTCTATATTCTCTTTTTATTTTTTCAACTTGACCGTTACAGTTTAATTAATTTGTAAAGTGTAGGTGGTGATGGCTCTTATTTATCTATCTTTTTTGTCTATATTTATAGCGTTATTATCATTTCCATGTATTTATATGCAAGTATTATAACAAAGAATTATACAAGAATATTTTTTACAGTAGAAACACAGAATTAACTTAATTAAAAGATAAAATATTTCTTATCGGAAAAAAATATTATACTTACAAAATAGTGATTTTGGATAATTTTTGAAGCTTTGAATTATATGCCCATGGTAGCACATAAGAGTATTTACTATTTTCAGAAGACATGTTATATGATATGTAAACCCGTTGAAGGTTTTTTTTATTAATTATTTAAGAATAATTTATGTTACAAGTAGTACAAAACTTTAATGTCAGTCCACTAAATTATAATAAGTCATCGTTATTTAAAATATTATAAACTGAAAAAAAATGTATTTTATTTATTTTATTACATGGCAATACTCAATGGAAATTTTTTGGTAATGTTTATCAATTTATCATTGATTTCATTAAACAAAAAAAAAAAGTGATCTATACATATAGGTACCATATACCTACCATTTTTTCTGTTGTTTAGCAGCACTAAGCACAAACATTAATATATATTAGTCCATTATTTTCTAATAAGTATTAAAGTGTTAAATTTAATTTAACAATAGCTCTATAAAATATTGACTTACGATACTTTAAAGAAACCAATACTCACTTCCGTGGCCACTCGAATTGGTAATTCTTTTATAATACGTATATATTATAATTTTTGGAATTTCTTGTGTAATTTTTGATGTTTTTATGATTATATATTTAATATTTATCCGAAGTCAGTAGTGAGAAAAGAACTCCATTTTATCCAGGGGTATCACTAAAAAAAAATTGTTTCCATACTACTTACAAGTTACATATGAATGGTTTAATTTTATTTAATTTTATTGATTTTATTGTTTTTGTATAAAATATTAATTCGAGATTAACACATTTTATAAAATTGTTACAAAAGTAATTTCTTAAACTAAAAATTGGTACCAAAAAAAAAAAAAAAAAATTAACAAGTAACTTAATTAAACGTTTAATTTAATTTTGATTTTTAACTCATACCTTTTTTTTTACCTTATCAGTTTTGTATAGAAAACCGTCGTACCTATTTGAGAGGGCGTACAACTTGTACAAGTGCGCATATAATGCTTTGAGAAGTAATACAATGTGTAATAATAGATTCATAAATTGCGTGTATGTTCCCATTCCGACAATCACGTTTTTAACACCAATTAGGGTTAAATGTTATTTTTATTTTATACGTACCTATAAATACTTTATTAAAAGAACACAATGTTTTTCTGTATTTAAATGAAATTTGTTTGGCACGCCTAATTAATTTATAATTTAGTAATTTAAGGGGGCAATCTCTAACAAAATTATACAATTAGTTAACATATACGACCCTGCTTATTATGTGTCTCCTCACTACTGTTTATCGTACTCTAGTTGGGTTTTTGTACGAAACTATTTTATAATGTTAGGAGCATTTAAAAGATCCCTTTTAATGTCAATTTTATTCAACCGTCGATGTATCATTATTCATATATAATATGTTAACTATGTGTTGTAGTTTTCTACAAAATATAATAATTATTCCATCTCTAATATTACCCTTTTAGACAGTGCATTATAATATTCCAACACTTGTCGAGTGTACTCGTATACATATTATGTGTGTTATCATTGTGTTCGTATATAATATTATTAATTATACTTGATGCGCGGTTTACGCGTGACCAAGCCAAATACACATCCGGTTGACTTCATCTCAACCCTGCGGTTAACGTACATGTTTATGTATGTGTTTATCCTGTATTATCATCATGTAGAAATGTAGAATATTATAATAACGCGTATAATGTCTTGACTGTAGTATATAAATACATAACAAAATCTATATTAATATAAAAAACACAGACACGCGACGTAAAGCTAACGCCAATAAATATCTATGACGACCGAACAACGATACACAAATATTTACACCCTAGTCACAAATAGTGACTCAAACACATCCTAATAAGTCGGCCATCAGAAACTAGACATACTAATTTAAACAATACCGCATGTTGAAACAAAATTACTAAAGAATAATATCAACGCCGCTTAAAAAATATACAATATTAAAAAACAATACAGACAAAATATCAAATCACATACGCCAATTAACAACTCAACTATAACATAAAGGATAACTTACTTCTCAGCGTCAATAAATTCGTGTGCATTAGCAAAACAAGCTGTAAAACAGAGAAATACTCTGTCAATAATTGTTTGACATGTTCTTTTCTAATGAAGTTAGAAAACTTACTAACGTACTGTACCAGTCTATTTTCTCATATGCACTATATTATTGAGAATTCGAACTAATGTCCCAAGGGATGAGTTTCAAAACTATATAGCTCTAAACGTCTGATCCGAGTATCGCAATACTAAAATATACTTGATACGTACAATAAGGTAATTAATACAAAAATTAATTTAATCCGGATAATTCGGTTTATCCGAATATTTTTATTTATCTAATCAAGTGTTTATACTTAAATTGTTTTTAACTATCACTCATATTTTTATGCAAAATTGTATATATTATTTATTAAGCGTATAAAATATGGGGTTTTTCAATTTCCTTTAAAATTGAGATACCAACTCGTCTAAGTGTGTGTCATTTATTTAGGTGAATAACCCAATCTAACCTAAGTAAAGCATATATCATTTGAACGAGAAATTAACCAATCGTTTAGGCAAATAATTTATAAATTATTGAACAATAGGGAAATAATATACTATGTTTTCCATTCTGCAAAAAAATAGTTTAAAAAATTCAGCAAAATTCTGTTTTACTTCACCCTACTTAAACAATAACTCAAAAACTGATGATTAGTTAAAATGTTTCTTTGGTTGACTGCTATTACCATCAGATAAAATTCAACATGAATATATTTACAGAGTTGATGTTGGTTTGTCCTATCGATATTTCTGATTTCTTAGACTACGTTCTAAGTAATTGTATTATAGAAGATGCCAAATTCCTCCTATAATGATTTGAAAATACGCAAATTAATATGATAAAAATAGGAGGTGAGATTAACAATTATAAATTTCATGTAGTTATTGCATTTTTGTAAAAGCACATCTATATATTATATTTGATTTGATATATTCAACTCATTACCTAAATATTATTTGATATGATAATTTTAACACGGGGGATGCGTACGAGAGTTTTTTCTTTTTACATACAAATGTTCAATTATAGATAAATGTGATGCATATTAAATATAGATATCACTTTTTCTTCTATTGAATTTGAAACATTGGAGTTGTTTTTTCTTGCATGTTGAATCTGTTGATATTTTTTAGGAATTAATAAAAATATAATAAGATATGTAGTAATAATATTTCATTTCAGAAAAAATACATCAATTTAAACTGCAATAAATGCACAATAATATGGTGTAAACAATAATATAGATGTCGTATATTTGACATTTTGCTAATTGGATATAATATAACTATTTAATTTATTGAGTTAATTCTAAAGGTTATTTAAGTTTATATACTAAATTAATTTAAATGTGAATTATAATGATCTATTTTAATTTTTTATACATATAATTTGAATTATATTTTAAGTTTAAATGTTATCTAATAAATATGTGTAATTATTATGACGTATATAATTTGATTCTTAAGTTAAATTTTATCTTATAAATATGCAAAGTTAAATTAATTTTTAATGATATGTATCATTACATCTACCTTCAGTATTTTGTAATGTATCCTCTCATCAAAGTCTGAGCATAACACATAAATTTAAATTATTCCGAATTAAAATACGAAAGTTATACAATAAAGATTAAAAATTAGATATGTACATAATGTTAATAATATAAATTTAATAAAGAATTAAGCGAACAGGAATATTGAGATAATATTACAAGTCTTTTTTTTTATTAGTTGCACATTTATAAAATATATATTTTAAGAAATATTTTAACTTGAGATATATAATTGTATACATAAAAAAAATATAATAATAATATTATTCATATGTATATGGATAATGGATATGCAACATATCTACGGGTTAATTACGGTTGTTTTTTTTACTAAAATGATACATAGGTAGTATGATGTGTTAATCATGTTCAGAGTTAATTATACTTGTAGTTTTCAGAATCTTGCATATTACTGTGCGATTGGATTTTAAAATGCTTCAACTCGTTTATAAGGATAACTTTCTGATGTTTGGGTATAGGTTTTTTTTTTTGTTTTGAGTTTATAACTGATTTATTGACTTTGCCTTGTGAACTATAATTTTGATTCGAAAACAATAATGATTGATTTTTTTTGTTCTTGCTGTTGTTGCACATAATGAAATAAGTTATGCTTGTAAATATTCCTGCTATTAGTTTTAAGCTTAAACCTAAAGTCTAGTATAAAAGATATCTTTCCTTCTATTGAATTTGAAACACTAGAGTTGTTTTCTTGCGTGTTGAATCGGTTGATATTTTTTTTAGGAATTATTAAAAATACAATAGAATATGTAGTAATAATATTTAATTTCAGAAAAGATACGTTAATTTAAATTTCAATAAGTGCACAATAATAAGGTGTGAACATAGCGAATGACTTGGCGCATCTGAGCATATCTTTGTGTGTTGAGTTGGATTTTTATAGATGTTTTATGTTTTAATAATTGAATGTGATACAACTATTTAATTTATTGAGTTAATTCTAAAGATTATTTAAATTAACTTAAATGTGAATTATAATGATCTATTTTAATACATATAATTTGAATTATATTTTAAGTTAAAATGTTATCTAATAAATATATGTAATTATGATGGCCTTATATAATTTAATTTTTAAATTAAATGTTAACTCATAAGTATTCATAATAAAATAATTAACTTTTTTGATATATATTATATATATCATTCACCACCTTAGCTGTGGGTTAAATAACCAACTAACGAACCTCGTACTACAAAGGGGGTTGAATCGTTTCACAGTAATTATAACTCATAATTTTATCATTATTCACATCCTAATACTTATTAAGTAATTAATATTTTAAAAGAAATTTAAACAGAAACTTTACTATAAATGAATTATATTAATAAACAAGATAATAAATAAATTACATAATAATACTAAAAAAAAAACAAGAATATGCATTAAAATCATGTTATATCAAACCGGAAAATTAAAAATAATCAATTATGTTAAACAGATGGATATAAGATATCATTTTGTAAGACGATTGTCGTGGAGGACGTAGGCGATATAAACCAATTTCCCCTACGTCTCGCACGAGGACAATCGACCAACATACGCAGGGTCGTATTACTACTTAGGCTGTGTAGGCTAAAGCCTAGGGCGGCAAATTTTAAAGGGTGGCATACTTTTTTCTTGGTGTGATCCAAAAACTACGTTGAGATATTATTTTTAAATATAAAATATAAAAACATGCAATAATATAATTTATGAAATAATATTATTAGATATGAAATATAAGAAAATATATGTGTAGGTTCTAAAATGGTATGCAGAGTGTAACAGAAATATATGACAAATAACAATATATATATTACAATAGTCGACCGGGCAAAAATTTTTTGCGGTAACGGCACGGCAAATAGGCCGTGGAATTAAAAAGAATAAAAAATTATCTCCGATCTACGATGTCACAGGATCGATTAAATGCACTTGCTATACTAAGTATTGAACATGAATTAACTAATCAGTTATCATATGACGACATCATTGAAAACTTCGCCAAAAAAAAATCAAGACGTAAGACTATATAATCTGAAGAATATGAAAAATAATTATTTGTTTGTAAACATACGAAACTGAATCGCCGATTTGTAAAAGAGTTCGGGAAAAAATACAAATAAAGAGACAGAATTTTACGAGATACGTAATATTATACATAATAATAGAAAAGCGAATAATAATTCGCACACAAAATAAGTATAAAATGAAACAAAAAAAGATGTCGTGGGTCGAGAAGCATATATGGTAGCCGGTCAGGCGCGGAATAATATACGGCGCGAACGCGTGTTCAAGACGGAACGGTTTGCGAACGTCCGGTCGTACAGAGGTCGTTGGGAACGAGTGCATAAAATTCAAATGAACGAGGCAGTCGTGGCTCAAGACGTCGTTAGCACCGCTGGCGAGTCGTGTTCGAGAGGAGGGTTACAAATGAAAAACATAACACAATATAATAATTGCAATAAAACATAGGTATGATGGTGATAACACTGTATCGCCACAATACTAATATAAAAATTAGCTCAGATAATAAATATAGCATAATAAATTGTATAACAATAAAATTTATTTTTAACCATACCAGTTACAGTTAAATAAAAATCCCAAATCTTTAAAAAATGGGAAGGATCAGTCTATAATATAAATTTCACAAACATATATTTATATATAAGTTTGCCCAAACAATATAATCGATAAATTAGGGGTCTGTGTAAATTCTCTCAAACGATATTTTATTTTGGGTCATTTGCCCAAGTGAAAGCCGCCCGTCTAAGGGACACCCGTGTATCTCAATGACAACATAAACGGAACTCCGTTCTTTTGTTATCCATTAATACAAAGGTTTCCAAAAATGTGTTAATCTTAATTTATACTTCTTGCCCATAAAACGATAGCTGTCAAGTGTTTTGTATAGATCAGTAAATCACAAATACTTGATCGAATATGTACTTTAATGGATGTTGTATGTTATTATATAAAGGACCAGGTAGTGCATATGAAGTGTCTTGGGGTTTTTTGTGTCCCAACCATATAAATAATATCAATGGATAGTTGTATAAAATATATATATATATACTATTGAAATTCCAGACGAAGAAACGTGTTTGTAAAAGGCATTCAGAAATTTTGAAGAAATGCGTTATGACTAAAAGATTATATAGAAGGAAAAAAATATTCAAATGGTTCTAATTTCATTATTAAAAATAAATAAATACACAATTTATAAGAATCATTAAAAACAACTTTTAAAAACATACATTTGTGGATTTAGGAAGTGCCTAACTATATTAATAACTCTAATTACTCTATTCAGTTTAAGAATGCTTATTCGTTCGGCGAATGGCTGCGTTCACGCATGTCTCTCACCACTGCAGTGCACACTAATATCTACCGTATAGTGCCGCCATCGACGTGCAAAAATACGTAGTGAACTACAATATTATACATTTTTTCACGGTACTACTGCTCGAACGATTTACGCTAATAATATGTATTGAAATTATTTATGAATTCATTATTCCCAATAATAAATATAAAAATATAATTGCGACCGTTCACTACCTAATATTACAACATATCAATCATATAATGATGTTTTTATGACTATCTGTATGCACGACGATGACCTTCGACCCTTCGACGCGACGAATAATGGTAGTGGTCGACACTAACGACCAATCACAACATACTTGATCAAACCAGGAGGACCTTACCGTGCCGACGGCTCGTGTGAATGCACGAAATTTGACTTTCTTGAATAATTGCACGCAGTGTTGCAAATATTTACTGTTAACTAGTATAAATACGTACAGCAATAAATATATACCAATAAAATTTAAGTTATATAATTTAAATATCTAAAGCCTTGTAAAAGGTATGCATATTAGTTCATCTTTACAATACATTTCAACAAACCAACCATCTATTAAAATTAAACATTGTTTCTGAAAACCTGTATGAAATGGAAAAATTATAAGGTCCTAGCTTTAACAGGTTTTACTTTAATAATAGTATTATCTCCGTTCATATAAAACTCAATGCCCAATAATCTATTCACATTTTATGAAATGAGTGATATACAAAATATACGAAATCGAATAACAAATAGATAAAGAAATAATTTTTTTACAACTATACAGTTTTAGTGAGGTTATTTTAAAGATTAGTTTTTTTATTAAACGACTCCGGGGAATTGTATATAATATAATAACGATGATGGTATAGACTATAGAATATCGGTGTGAAATATTGATTTTCCTTTACACAGTTAAACGTCACGAGAACGTGTCAACATAAAGAGATCAATAATATTATACCAACGATAAAATAACAATAAATATACGAGGGTAGAAAATGAAATGTATAATGGATGCCTAAAACCAGTTTGGACCGATAGTGTCATATAATGTGGATCTGTGAGGGTCAGCGTGCGTAACCTTCCGATGAATAGGACGACTTAAGGTTCGACTACCTACCACTGCGACGGTTTCGGTCTGGCCACGGGGTTCTACATGTAAATTATGCCTATTGAAAAATCTAACAATCATGGCGCCGATTGTAGACAAAACTCAACATTTTTCTTACATAAAAAGGCATGGAAAATAATCCGACTGATCTGGGTCTGCAAAGAACGACAATATCGCCACATGACATACATATTCAATGTCAGCATTGAATAAATTGTTTGAACGCGTGAATGTGGTGCGCACCAGAAAGGCCAGAGTTTATCTGGAACATAAATGAAAAGCACAACAGTGGGATTCCAGATTGTACAATTATAGGGACCCACACCCAAACAAAAAAAAAAAAAAATGTGTGTCCAGTAAGGCATGTTAACATGATCTGAGTAATTTTATCTATAGCACTGTTTGGTGGGGGAGTAAGCATTTTGATGAGTTCTTAATGTTATAACCTATAAGTGCCTACTTCATTTTGTCACGGGATTCAGACCGTATTTGTTGTCCGTCCGTCGCCGGCTACAACTGCAATACAGCACCTCCATCTCCATATCACTCGGCAATAATTTATTATTGACGATCGATCTACAACATGAATATGCGTGGAGGTAATGTATACAATATAATACAATAATATTACGACGTGTATTACTACGTCTGTTACGTTTTCACGTGTTATAATTTTTATCTTCATCCTTTAAATTATTTTTTATAGGAACGTTTGAGTGTCTTTTGTGTGCCCGTAACTATAACTTGAGGTCCGGATTGGATGGCCATATACTGAACTATCATAAGAAAGGTGGCTTGAAAAAAAAAAAATCTTAAAGTAGCTGGAAAGAAATCTACTGACAATCTTCGTAAGTTTATTATAACATTACAATAAGTCTAACATTTGCTACTAAACAATAAGCCCCTCTGGTGAAAATATTGGTTTTACCATTAATTTTAAAATATACAAAAAATATTCTAAAATCAATGCTTTTAGTTGATAATTAAAAAATTTAGTACTTGAATTTAATTATTAAGTACCTGGTAAACATTTTAATGAATGTATGATATTTATCGTTTAAAAATAAAACCAATAATTTTTATTGTTTCCAATAATTCATTCATTTTGTTGGTATATTTTTTTTGAGCACGGTATTTACCTATTTTGTGAAAAACTATTCATATAAAAAAAGGTTTAATGCACACTAAATCAGAGCGTATTTCTTGTATCTCATATACGAATTATCAGTCGAAATAAGCACTAATATTACCTAGACGGATTGTATGTTTCATCAATTATTACGCAGTTAATTTTCAATACATGTAAATTTTACCAGTACATTATTTTACCTATAAAAAAAAATGTTAACTTCACCTTTTATAACTAATTTTAGTATAGAGTCACATTAATTATCACACAATTTCAAAATTAACATGACATTATATTAAAGAGCATAAACAATAACCTAATAACCTTAAATACTGACAATTAAAAGACACCAACATTAGTTACAGGTGGCAAAATTTACAATGAAAAAATGGGTTTATATAGTTGTAATCGGTAGAATTCAATGTCAGTTAAACCTATCTAGTTTTGTTTCATAAATAATATTTTCATTTAAAAATGTACGCCTTATTGTGATGCGATATTTTTAATTGGCCTAACCTTAACCTTTACATTTTATTAAATAGTAATTTAATTAATTATTTTTATATTTAAAATCTAACAAACGTAGGAACAAAATAGGGAGCTCAATGAAATGAATTATATATTGCTATCTAAATATTAGAGTAAATTGATTATTATTATAAAACTTAAAAATTATCTTTGTTTTTGCAATAGGTTTTTATGTTATAGTGAATTTAATTAATAAGTTAAATATGTAACACATTAAAATTTAAAATGCTCGTAATGCACGAATAAAACATTCCTAATAAAACTATGTAGGTACAACACGTAACATTTATTTATACGTATAAGAATTATAATAGACTAATATTGTACGTTTCTAAGACTGATACAAGACAAGTGGATATGATATTATTTTTATTAATTTTAAATGATTAAAATATATTTTATTATTTGTGAAGTCAACCTATTAGGTTTTTATTTTTTAATATTTATAACCGGATATGCACGTTGGTTTATGTTGGTTAAATGCATTTTAATGAGTTGAAATTTGTATAGAATCTAAAATAAAATAAAATAAAACCGATATGGAATTCGCCATTGTAGTCGATGGGTGGTATATAAGGAATTGCACAACAAAGCAATACATGGCATGCTAACAACCTAGTGGTCGGTGGCGGCCATGTCGTAGCCATAGAACATATTATAGTAGAAGCGATATTGAAATAGCTAATCGTTTACATTTTGACGGAGGCTCGACATGATGTTGAAACCGTATCATCATTCAAAATCCGTATTAAAACTTTACTTTAAAACATATTTTTTATAACATTTCTTCGTGTTTATTAAAAAACCAACCATACAAACAAATTGTAAAACATAATTTAAGTTTTACTAAAATTACTAATGTATAAATAGTTGATATTAATTTTTATGTACGTATATAATATTTTAAATCTTCTCTTTTAATTACAATTATACAATAGATACTCATGCAATATCTAATATAAATACACATGCACACAAGAAGGATAAGGAATCAGTGGCATCTCGAAATGAGGCACGCGGGCACGTGCTCTACCTAAAATATTTAAAATTAAATTTATTTATTTAAACATTTGTACTTAATTTCAAATTAATGTATTATTTATTTAATTCTATTAAAATATTTAGTTAGTTTATTTGACAATATTATTGTAACAAAAAATGAATTCGAAAATGCGGTCGTTCTTACCTACAAGACGTCGGACACAATATCCGATTTTCCCCGATTAACAGCAGTAGATTTCACCCATTATGGCTTTGTTAGACACAAATTCGTAAGCGCCCGAATTCTATTTTTATTACGATTTACTCAAACCGCCAGTCTTATTGCCTTCGTTGTAATCGTCAGTTTTAGCCACAAACCAGAATTTAGTCACTATTTAACCACCATATATACAACCAGACAAACGTAAATTGCACCAAGTATTTTTCAGGTATAAATTTCTATGTAGTAAATTTGACATTATCCTGTAGAGAACATCACGAAAAGACGACTATCACTGTCCACCGAAAAGTTGTTTGTTACTTAGTTTGCATGAAATAAATAAATTAGTAAATATATAATTTTCGTAGATTATAATTTCATTTTCTTTCTGGCTAAATACAGTTCATATATCAATGTTTTCCTGTGATACGAAAAAACCGTACTAAATTATTAGTAGTCGTAATATGTGTAAAAGTTATTGTATACCTAATATCATAACAATTTAAAATACTTTTGTACATTTATTGGTGTAAAAACCAAACGATAAACGAATAAATGTAAAAAATTGATAAAAACAGTTATCGATGAATTCAAGATCACTTAGATACTATAAGTGCAATTTAATACATAGAACTTTATACAGTCAAACTTGGTTAACACGAAGTTGAAGGGACCGGAAAAAAGTTCGAGTTATTCAAATTAAAAATTTTTAAAATAGTACAAAATATATTAATTCTTATGTATTTATTATAAATAAAGTAATGTAATAAAAAATATTTACTATATATGTATATAAATAAAAATGAAGCTAGAAAATGATTTTAAAAAAGTATTTATTTTTGTTTGAGGTTTGCTGTTGATCGCAACGTTTGTAGTGAATCATTCTAAACCATTTATCGGTAAAGATAACATTAATGACTAATGAGTTATTTTCTATTATAAAATATACATAAAGGCACATAAAGGAAACATCATAATTTTATAATACTAATAAAATTCAAAACTTAGAGCTATCTACCAAAACAAGATTTGTTTACATTGTTTAAATAGAAAATTCTAGGAACTGGAGAAAAAGTACGAGGTATCGACGATTTCGAGTTAAAATAGTTCGAGATAACTAAGTTCGAATGTACCTGATAAATGCCGGGCGCAATTTACCATACTAGTTTTGCTACCTGTTCACTGTATGCGCCATTTACAATCACCCATACAACCTAGGGGTTAAAGTGGGAGGAGTGTAGGACAACAAGGTTCCCTTACCTTTAATGGTGATTAAAAAACGTCCTTCAAAACAAATTATGCGTACGGAACGCTGAAACGCTCCAATTTTAATCTAACATTAGTTTATATAATTCAAAATTCCATTGGGTTTAAATCTAGATTTTATTTTTTTTTATCAATAATTACTTTACATTTATAAAATGTATTTAATACAAATCATAAACTATCTTCACTATCTAATAAACATTTAAAAATAATTGATTTTATTAGTTATTTTAAATGGCTATACTGTGATTAATAGGTATTCGATTAGCCGATTACATAATGATTTGTAAAATTGAACTTAATACATTAATATAAAATTTATATATATATAGGTAGAGTGTGAATGTGTGATTTTTTAACATTCTCACTCCGCTATATATAGAATTTGAATTTTTCTTGTAAAATTTAAAGCATTGAAAAGTAAAATACTATATTTTTACGATATAAATATTTTTTGTCTAGCTGATTCCTTTAGTTTCCTTAAAAGACAACCCCTGCATACAACACAATTTATATAAAATATTAATTATTGTTAATAAAGTATTGTTTGTGATTTAAATTTTCCATGAAGTTAATTACAATTTCGAACTTTATTCATGGTTAAAAGTTGTATGAGTATGTTATACAAACGCCGTTTATACATTACACATACTATATGTATTATAAATTATACATAAAATGATAAATAGAACGCTTAAAACTATAATAAGACATAAGTCTCTCCAGGAATTTTTCCCACTTTAAGCCCTGCTATATGGACGTATTATATAGTATTTTAATACAGTTATTACTATATTATACAATAGTCAATATTACAATTTATAAATTTGTCTTTTAAATTCGCATCGTCTTATAAGAAATAATGTAAATTAATACTATAATAATTAATAATTATTATTAGATATAGTATAAAAGTTTTAGGTTTATAAAAATTTATTTATTATTATTATACCTACCTATCGCAATACTGCACAAGTGTGTATTAAAAGTTTTTTATACATAATACAAAATATATTTTGCTTAATACTATTGTACTCGTAACAAAATGATTACGTCAATTGTAAAATCTTTAAAATGTTGAAATACTTGTTGGCAAATAACAAATACACATACTAAAGTTTATTTTTTTTAAATAATTTATATTTTTCAGCGGAAAATAGTAGAAAATTTTATGATATTTTGAATGCTATCTGTACAAATTAAAAAGTTTTTATAACCGAAGTTCGTTTTAACATGATAACAATTTTATTTTAAAACCCACGTTTATCTCGGTGTAATGAGCATTACCCTAGGTACACATCAAGTCAATATTAAGTGGATCATACCGCCAAAATTTCAAATTTTAATATTTTTCCTTTAGTGTACTAAAAACTACGCTTTAACAATATTAAATTTACGGTTTATAAAAATCTAATAATTTCCCGAGTTTGTCCTGTAATTACCCACAAATATGAATTAAAATATGAATACAGACGGTCGGACTGATATATTTGGTCATCGCCGGTAAAAATATTTTGTGTTTCAATCATTATCGTAAAACATATTTTTATAAACTACGATTAAACTAAAATCGCATTAATATTTAATATTCATTTAATGACAGGAATTTTTAACTTGGTAAACGATTATAATATTTAGACAAAAAGTGTTTTAGTTATGTTCTAATGCCATTATAATCATCGTTTAAAAAATGTTAATGCGATAATTGTTAAATTTTTATTGATTTCTAAACTAAAATTTGAGTGCAAAATATTCTGAACAATATAAACTTCTGAAAAACAAAATTAGATACTTTGATAATTTGATTATAAATTCCTACACAATCATTGAATACTGTTAGTGTGCGTCACTTATACCGGCGGAGTAAAATTGCGCGCGAAACAGGGTGCAAAGTTGCCAAATTTTTAATTAAATAAATATTAAGTTATATCATAATTATTTTTAATATTTAAATACATAGACAAATACTTTAATATAATACAAATATAATTTAAAAAAATAACTATAAAATTTAACATTGTAACACAGTTGAAACATGAACACAATTAACAGTAAATAGGTATAGTCATTAGTCACAACGTTGCTTTAAGATAAAAATATTTTAGCGCGTGCAACCGCATGCCTAAAAAGGTATTACCTAATAAGGACCGCGCGCAATCGTATCGCGCCTACAAATACAATATAGGCATCAGCGTTTCTTTATGATGCTACATCATTAATTACAATACGATAGTAATAATTCAGTACTAGAAAAGCATTACATTTAAAATAGAAAATCAAAGACATATTAATGATCGCTGTTAAATAAATTACCCATGTATAAATGTAATTTTATGTATTTTATATTTATATATGCGATGAATCTGTAGATCGTGTACACCTGAACACTAATGTTATTACTTGTAAGATTACTGTAGGCAGAGCTCTCACATCATGTCCACCGTTAATCACATATAACTACCTTAAATAATGTCAGTCACAAACACACCTAAAATAAAATTCACGATTGGCAGCAAAAAATATTGTACATGCTAAAATTATGTTTAAATCTAAAATATTATACATTGTTACCAGAATGCACTTTATCGAAGCGTAAACGAAATGAAATTCAAATACGAGTATAAATGAACATCTTATCCAAATTATAACTAATGAACGGGAGGGAGGGGTCCAATGTCTCACCATTACCATTTTTTTTGAGCATCTAGGCTATTGATTTTATTGAATTGAAAGGAAGTTAACTTCTTCAAGAACTCCTGAAATAATATAATATATAATCGAAAAATTATGATTAATAAACATTTTTCATATTTTTCATATACTTACTAAAAAATTAATATAAACATAATACTTTTTTATAATACTAATTTTTTTCATAGCACCCTCCATGGAAAAATCCTGCGTACGGATTCGCACATACAGCTTATAGATACACCTTTAGGTATATTTTATATGGAAAACTGTTACTTGTTTTCCTTACAATAAAAGATTGCATTAGACAACCAAATAGTCAGAAACCACGAAAGAATAATTATTATGAAACTTTTAATTTACAATATTTTTTTCTCTCAAAGATTTTTAATCAAAAAATATACAGGAAAAAACAGTTTAAGAATAGATCCATAACTGTAAAATACTAACAAAACTTGTATAACTTTTAGATGGTTTGGATCTATCGGTAGCTAAAGCACATTTTATTTAGTTATATATATTATATATATATTTATTTAGTATATTATTATTACATACATATAGAAAGCGTATTTCTCGAATAATAAAATATAATAAAATAACATCTAAAGCGATTATGTATTAAGATTAAATAATTTATCAAACTATAATACTATATATTCAATTAAAATGTTATAGAAATCATTCATACTAAATCGAGTTGCCTTGCATCAGTAAAACCGAAAAAAAGCACTACCAACACCACCGGAAACTATTCCATTACTGCTCAGAAAACTTTTGGAGGAACATGGTAATTTTAATTATTTATAATTTTAGAATTAACAATTATTTTAAATAACATGTCCAATAAGATAGAACGTTGTTAAAATTAACTGTAATAATTTGAAAAGGGCTTATATATATATAGTATTATGTATTACCTTTTTCTTCTTTCTGACAATGTTTTCTCTATTGACGTCTTGAAGGTAACCGGTATGCGTTAAGAAATTACAATACTTATTTTATTTGATTAAACTTTTTAACTTAATTACAAAATTTTTTAATACATGATATATTTTTAATTTTTACTGTTAACAACCTTCAATGCTTATGTCTCCTTGTATATACGATCTGCATAGTCTTTTACTCTTGCTTGTGATCGTCTATACAAAGAGACATAGGACACTATGTGTGACCGGCGGTGATCGGCGGTGACCGGCTTTTTTATAATTAATATCCTATGTGTGTGTGTGTTTTATCTATTGTTCTTATGATCCGACTATAGGTCATTTTATTATATTATAATTAAATATTTAATTTTTGTCTTACATGATTATATTAATAAATTACTTATAGCTAAAAGTCATAATTATTTATTTTATTAAATAAATATTTAATTATGATTGCTTAGAAGCACATAATTACATAACTGATGCCGTGTGTATAATTTTGTACGTTGCTTAAGTTTGAAAAAGAAATATATTTACATGTTATACAAGAAAAAAAACTCAGTGCCATTTCAATATGACTCACCTAGATGTGTAGCCTGGAAGGGGGGTATTTGTGTGTTAAAACATCCCCTCGGCTATTTAAATTTATGTTTCAAAAATATATTTTATGCATAAAAAAGATTCAGGTTTTTACAAAATATATAACTAACAGCTACTATTATAAATATTAATAAATAACGTTGTGAACCGTGGATACAATTATAGATGAGCTTATTTTCTGAAGATTTGACAAGACAGGGTCACCGCATTAGACTGATATAAATACTTTTAACATTTGTATCATTATATAATATTACATAAAAATATATTTTGTTTGAAGAACATTTTTTACAATTTATTAATATGACCTTGTTATCCCATAATGGATATGAAAAAAACCCCTTTCTCCAAGTTATACATAATAATAAATTAAAACACCCCTTTAAAAAATGTCCTGGCTACACGTCTAGAATTACAATTAATTTTTTTTACCCAATAACTCATACCACTATTGCAACAGATTTCCTTTTTTTGAAATTAGTAAATAGGTAAGTAAATTTTGCATATTTTGATAGTATTTTTAAACTATTGTATTCTTTATAAATATTTATTTAACGTTTTAGTGCAATTAGTTTTGAACTTTAAATGAGTTGGGAATTAAAAAACACATCAATTTTATAAAATGTATTTATAATTCTTAATCTTATATCAACGTTTACCTTTACGCATTTCAAAAACTTTTGAAATTTGAATTTCAATGGCACTAAATAAACATAGTTTTTTTTATAACTATAAAATATTTTAGTTGAATCGATAAATCAACATAATTATTATCTATCGTCACTTATATCACGGAAGTCCATTAATGTATATTACCATATTTGTATTTCTGTTTAGTATCATAATAAGAGGAAATTTGTATTTTTTAGATACTAGTAATTTAATACCTATATTCTATTCAGCGAGAGAACAAACAGTGGCCTATAAAAAATTGGTTCTTCCGTACTCCCCCCACGCGATACCCTGCTATAGTGGAACCTATGTTGATGGCAGGGTGTTGCATGGGGATGAGCAGGATTATCATATACTCTCGTTGGACAGTCTGTAGTATGCAATGGCAATTTGTATCTTTAAAATGTTTAATGTATTGTTTGTTTAGCATAATTATAAATTATAAATTAATCTCATAACTATACCTTAGTAAATATAAACATCTATCAGATGTGTTTTATTATCATAGAATACCTTTATTAAAAATGCAAAATTTTAATTAATTGAAAACTAAGCATATATTGTACTTTTTAGATGAATCATTATCTTTCGAAATCGACATGATGTATTCATTCGACGCATATAAAAACATAGTAATCATGGATGATTTTGAAATGGCAAAATCTATTGAGCAGAATAGTAAACGTAAGTTAATAAAATACGTAATATATTCAAATAATATTAAAAATAAAATTGCAAAAAATATGAATATATGTTTAATTTCTTAGTTCACTTAAAATCTAGCTTATTAAAAGGAAATAGGAATAGAATGCATAGGTATGTTACAAACTGTTTAACACGTTTTCAAGCCTAGACTAAGTGAAAATCTAAAATCAAGTAAGCTTAAAAGTTGTGTTTGTATGTAAAAAAAAACAATAACTTTATTTGATTTTAATTTATGATTAGACATGTTAATGATCTTAATTTAATAACTGATATTTAAATATTAAATTTAAAGCTAAAAATATAATTTATATATATTTATAATAAATTAAGAAAAAATAAAATTATAGGGACAAACAAAGCACTTTCAAGAAGTAAAGAGTAAGATTTACAAATGGTTGTTTAAATGATTTCATTATACGCGCGATTTCAAAACAAACTAATTGAATTTTTGATGATACATAAAATTTAAAATCAAT
The DNA here is from genome assembly GCF_002803265.2 of Melanaphis sacchari. Classification (NCBI taxonomy): domain Eukaryota; kingdom Metazoa; phylum Arthropoda; class Insecta; order Hemiptera; family Aphididae; genus Melanaphis; species Melanaphis sacchari. The sequence goes on from NW_020270843.1 coordinate 357,745, forward strand.
ATCGATTGGTCTAATAACAATTCAAATACATTCTAAAACATCATAACTTTTTAAAAAAAAATTAGAAATAAAATACTTTTATTACGTTTTATAAACTCCGTGTTATTATTTTTATTATTATTTTTTTTTTAACTAATACAATTCATTTAAATTTACTACTAAATAGTGAATACTGTATAGTGTATATCATTCTCAGAATTGGATTCTTTTTTTTTTTTTAATTAGACCACTGTATAACACTGTAACTATTTTATTTATATCTAAATTACCCAAAACACCATTATCAATAAGTACTCAAAACATTAGTGAATAAAATCTATAGTCATTCATTGTTGACCTCAAGCAATATTTGATAATTGTAAATATGATAAATATCCATTTATTAGTAGCATTAGTAGCAACACGTTTAACGGTTAACAGATGCATTTAATATTAATTGATAATTAAAATTAAATACTATTAGCTTATGGCAGAATATCTTAGTATTTTTTCTTTTCCCATCATTTTTCAATCATTTTGATAAAACTTGTTGCCGTTGTTGAATAAAAATCTGTTGATATTACTTTTAATATTTCAAATTCATGTTGAATAGAAATGAAATCTTTGCATTTTTCGAAATTACTTTTGAAAGTAAATATGAACAGAACGTTTTGTATAATATTCTATACGGTAATATTTTCTTTCCTGAATAGAAATGAAAAATTTTTGTACGGAACACTATTGCAACAATAAATATTTTTAAATCATCCTTTAACAGACGTAGTAGTAAAGAAACTATACATTTAAAATATTTTTAATAAAACGTATAAAAATCCGTATCATAGATTTTAAATATAATTTTAAACTTTATATTACAATATTTACAACAAACGCCACCAAAGCTCCGTGATCGAAATTACGGACAACTAATGAGTCAAACCACCATGTTTATTATGCAAGCTTCCTATTCAATAATAAAATACCTAGCTCTGATTTCTTACCCGTCCATTTGTTATAAATGGTCATTCCGGTCACGAGAGGAATTATTTAAATCGTCAATAAATTTGGTTATAAAATAAACAATATCATAGCCTAGTATTTAATAAACAGATGAAATTAGTCGGGTATCTTAATCAATTATTCTAATGAGTATAGTTGTGGTTGTGCCGGTTGTGGTCCTAGTGTAGGGCCCCAAAACGTAGTTAAATATATCATTAGTGTTCGTTAAAATAGGGACATTATCAGGAGAAATCCTAATTTCTTACCTAAATTAATGATGTAATACAAAACTTTCATACCATTTCTAGTTTCTACTACCATTTTACATCACCAATTACATCACGACCGGCGTACTTAAATACAACGTGGTTTTTTATGTAAATACATTAGTATCAGTAGTAGTGATTAAGGTTAGACTTTTAATTACCTAAAAACCAAAAATTTAAATTATTATTCAATATTTAATATTGAAAGTATTGGGGAGATCAACCATGTCTCGTTCAGTTATTTAGATTATTTTTGATATTTTATTTAATGTTGCAAATCTAATATTTTTATTGAACACCGTTTTTTGTTTGTATACAATCAATATAGCTATATCAATTTTAAATTTTTATTTTTAAATTTTGTTTTGAAAATCAACCTAAATTTTATAGTTTTAATCAGTTTTGGACCCAAAATTTCTAAACGTTTGAATTATTTAGACAGTGTGTTAAAATCAACTTTTTGGTAATTATCTTTATAGTTTAATCGTCAATCAAATCTTAAATTTTACAAATAAAAATCTTCTGTATTAAATTCCTTCAAAAAATTTTTAATTTAACTCAAATTTTCATAGGTAATACTTGGTACTTACCATAGAATTGCATTCATCCGCGTTCCCAACTTACTGACAACAGAGTCGAGTGGTACAGTCGCTAATCGATATTAATGAATGAGATAAAAAAATTAATTTCTTTACTATTTTTGAACATAATAACATTTTATGGTTTTATAGAACATAATCATTATGTTTGTGCTTTTAATATTCACCGTTGCCGGTAAACGAATTTATTTATGACCTGCCTTAAGACATAGAGATATTGTTATAATTGAAACGGTTCTATTTAAATTCAAAAAGCACAAAACCTCGTGTGAGTAACAGTAGAATAGGTTTCTACTTAATAGTCGACCGTTTATAGAGAGTATGACATACATAATATGTTTGGGTTTAAAATATGAGTATTATTGTCGCTGCCATTGTACAGCCTACAGCTATAATTTTCACGCGCGGTAAACGCGTCCTAATTTATTTGTTTGATTCAAAGTAAGAAAGTACATACTAATTAATATGATTCGCAGTGTTTGTTGTCATCTATTAATTACTACACTAATAGCCTGTTTGTGAACAATCATTCGTTCGTCATTACATTCCACAGTAAGTTGAGCTGAGGAGCATACAAAATAAATACACAACACTCAATTGCGTTTTCTAAAAGTAATATAATTTAAATGGGTCGATCAAGAAAAAAATCCTGGTTATTAAATAAATATTTTCTTGTGCGACCTAAACTTAATTCTGAGCGTATACAATTTTTTTTTTCAGTCTACTAATCTACCGATAATATTATTTGCTCGATGTTTTATGCGTTTATATTGGATTTCCCCACTGCAATTTTTAATTACCCACCGTGTAGTACCTATTAATTAACCACGCCCTACGCACATATAATATATTATTAGCTTACATAAATTATAAATATGACGTTATGCCACAACTCTTTTTGCCAAAATCTAAATATCGTGTAAATACAGGTACATTAATTAAATATATATATATATATAACTCGCGCAGGTACTACAGTTTATCGAAGTAGCGTCTAGTCCGCGACGTGGTCGAACGTGCCTTACCGTAATTACCAACCGATCCCACGCGAATGCGAGTATTAAATTTCCATCAATACAGTCACAAAATCCAAACCACAATCATTGAGCATTGAACAATAATAACGCGCGCTGATCAATCGTAGGTACACAACGTAAAGCCTAAATTAAATTTATTATACACTACTTCTTCTTTGAACGCACACCGTAAATCATCGATTACAAACACTGGTATAATTCATATTTCATAATGAACGCTAAGGCTATGATACACTTAGATGTTAACATATTATTGTCTTGTTTTTTTCCGCCACCGTAAACTGAATGGTAACAACTTGGCGACAAAAGCGTAAATCGAAATCTATATAGTCAATTTTTCTCCGATAACCGACAATTATCGACACACTACAATAATAGTAATATAAAATAATGAAATAATATATTTTAACGATGATGTTCGAGTATTGCGCAATGACCAATCGCGAAACACATAATGTTAAAATTTTTTTCGCGTTATTCACACAGGTGATCCGACTCCAACCGAATCTACTGCATTGTCGGACAAGGACCAAAATACCAGCCAGTCCGATCATCAATTCCGACGACCGGAAGTTCCTTCCTTGCGCCATTATCGCCATCCGACCGCAAGCGGTTTGAATAGCAACCGCGGTAACGTGTTGACATCTAACACGTACGTAATCGGAGGTGTAGTCAATACAAAAGGCGGTGTTATCGTGGGCGACGAAGATCTCGGCAATGGATACGTTTACGCGGACGAAAACATTTGGAATTACTATTATTAGTAATTACTGATGGTAATTTTGTGATATTTATTATTATATAATTTTGTATCGTTAAATTTATTACCTTCATTTTAATGACAATATTCCATATTCATTTACTCTGTTCGCAATTGAATTGATTTTTAATCCACTTTGTATGTTTATAGACTTTTAAATAATAAATAATATACAAACGTGAATGTTATACTTAATATTTTTTTATTGTGATTTACGATCAATACTTCCTTTTTATAATAAGCATATAATTACACTGAATAACTCAATAATAATTTTTGATTTTATTACGAATTGGCCGGGTTATCCTAGTTATAAAATTAAGATTGGGTGAAAGTATTAGAGCATGGTCAAAATGACAAAATGCTCTTTTGTCTAAAGATAGAAAAATTACATTTTTGATGTACAATAACATAATAACTTTCGGTCCATTTCACTGCAATAAAAGATAATAATTGAAAAATAGAACATTTATTACTCAAGGGTTTTTCAAAATTTTTTATACAGTCACGTGGTTACGAGTTTCATTTTTTTTAACATAAAATATATTATTTAACTAAAAAATAGGGTTTTCTTGCACACATATCATCGTTTAAAGAAATAAATGCATGTAGTTTTAAGTCCACTATTGATAAAGAACCGCAAAACGCTTTTATTTTATAGTTATTATAGATCATAGATTCTCAACCTTTTCTGGTCCATGGATCCTTTTTAAGTACAAAATATAATCACGGACCCCCCCCCCCCCCCCCCCCCAACAAAAAAAAATAAAATATATATATGTATCTAGTTAAATAAATGTGGGCTAGACATAATTATTATTATCTTAAAAACGCTATTAAAACAAATTGATTCTGGGTGACCCCCGAGTAACCATCTACGGACCCCCAAGGGGTCCATGGACCCCTGGTTAAGAACCTATGTTATAGATGAAGACACAAATAAATAACCTTATATAATTATTTTAGTGTTAATAGTATTTCGTGCTGCTGTCAGTCGTCATATTACAACTGTACATTCATGAGTGTGACCTCTTTAACTGTACAAGTTAAATTAATTTTTTTTTTTTTTTTTTGAAATATTGCGTAATTGGGCAAACTAAATTAAATATGGTATTTAACAGTCTACTTCCTTTTATTCTCAAGTTACATTATTAATATATGATGATGAAGTTTTCCATACCTGTTTTGGAAACCAATATTGATACCGATTATTGTCTAGCGTAGAAGTTCCCAAACTTTTTATGGCCCATTTTGGAAATAATTTAAATTTTGGCAACCCACAATAACATGATGGTTGTATCTAGTTTTTTATCTGATGACATTTTTTTATACTTTTTCGATTTCAATGACCATATATTTAAAAAAAATATATATTATTTAAAAATATAATACGATCCACTAAAAATATGATCGCGATCCATAGTTTGGGAACCTCTGGTCTACCGTATTAACTAACGATAATAAAAAAGATTATTTAGTTCAGAGATTAATAACAGATTTTTCAAATAGTTTACATAATATAGATTTATACTTAAAAAGCACTGTCAATATTGATTACCTATATTATCAATGTTTATCTTCTAATAAAATAATATAATAATGATGGTAAAAACTAACTGTGGTTTGGAGAACATTTTAACACTGTTAAATTAAATAAAACTAAATAAAATAAAATAAAACATTATATTTAACAGATGTCACGATTATCTATATAATATTATATTAATAACTAAAACAAATCCTTTATATTTGTTTCAGTGTATAAATAGGTATTATGCAAAAACACATAAATGATAATATTTATAATAAACATTAAAAAATATATAAAAATAAAAATAATGGTCGTGAGGCCAACAAACGTACAAAAAATCTTTAACAAAAATCAACTCTATTCGAAGCGTCGATTACAAAAAAATATACTATCACGATGGCCGTTACAATGAACCGAAAATTTATCAGAAAACTTAATTCGCTATGTAAAAAAATAAGTTTGAACTCGTAAAAAAATCACAATTTATATTTTGATATCATAAATTATAAGTCATAATCAGATGATCTTACTTATTATATAATAATGGGAAACGTATAGACGATAACATATATATATATATATATATATATACGTATATAATATATGTAAAAAGACTGAAATGTCTGATAGTCGAAACGAACTCGTCGTACGAAAACTTAATAATAATGAATAAAACAAAATATATTATATTATACTTTATATAAAATTAAAGAAATAATAAATTTAAAAAAATTATATAAATTTAAATACGTATATAAAAAGAAAAATATTTACGCGAGAGTGGATAAAATGCTGCAGCTGACACCATAAATAAACGGTCATTTTTAACGTAAAAATCGCTAAAAAATTAAATAAGTACGATTATGACAGTTATTGATGAGTCACGCGATAAACTCCGAAACTGAGGACGATCGTCTGGAATTGGGAGCCGACGATGACGACGAAGTTGACGCGGCAGCTTGCAGGGGAACCGTTGAATCCTGGTGCTGACCGTGGGTGGGCAGGTCCAGTAAAGTAACTGGCGAAAACCGAACTCGAGCTGTAGACATAGACGCTGCCGAACTGTCCCTCGCCGACATGTAACTGCTATCGTCGCTAGTCAAGCTTTCCGGTGGCGTTGGATTGGTCGGCGACACTACAAAGACATGAGGGCAAATCATTATTTCGCGTAAATTTATATTTCATCACTCTAGTCTGCGGACACGTTCGCCGGTAAGGTAAGGGGAGGAATTAAAACCTTCAAACCACCCACCCTGCAATACCTAATAAAATTGTTTGGAAAATTTTAGTCCCAGTCGGAAATTTTATTATCATTTATACAAAACAACTAAACACACGTCTTATATTATGCAGTGGTATAAATTTACCTTTAACCGCAAAAAGGATTTTTTATTTACATATCTCTACATCTTGTTTTTCTCTCACATTAAACAATATGACATATATACTAAATACTTAAAGAAAACAATTCCATAAAAAAAATATTCACGGCGACAGTAAGTTGTGTTATTAGAAAGATTCTGCGTCGTCTATTTGTCTATCAACTTAAAAATGGCACATATAAGGTGGAGAAACCGTACCGGAATATGACCGTGAAAAAATAGAACACCTCACTAATCCAATTATACAAAATTATCATGATTCTAGAATTTGTGTAGCGTTACGAAATTCCAAGAAAAATCGCAAAGCTAGGACGCTAGGTACTGATAACTTGATATTGTATCTTTTTAGATACGCTATTTAAAAATAACAAATATACAAAGTATCTTTGTTTTATGCATTACATTATATCATATTATTTTTTATAGAGACATACCAATGAATATATAAATGTTTAGTTGTAAGTTAAGATTGTTTTCAATAGGCAAATGAGTGAAATTTTAAATTTATTATTAATATGCTTACCTCCGGGACTCGACGAACCAACAGCCGTTTGCCGACTACCATACACAGTTTTCTTTAGGCTGGACCGCAGCCTCGACGGCGTACCGGGCTGTAAAAAAAAAAGCCATCCATCTGGTTAAACGCGGACTATACTATATTTTATACATCTGCGTAAACTCTATCATATATAGAGTAACCTCCGACGGCGGAGCAATGTGTGTGGCTATAGAGTGCTAAATACTGAAAAATAGCGTCATTAAATTATTTGTTATTCCAACAACTGCCTAACTCGTATCTTGTCAAAATTAACGCGGTAAAGCAATTTTACAGCCATGATGGCCGATCGTCAAAAACGAGTGCTGGCCGATTTAATCGTGGGATGTTACCTGAGACAAAACCGAATGAAAATTTGTCTCTACCTGAGATTACTCTAATATGAGACAAAGTGCTTTCACCACTCAAACTATTTATGTTTTTTAAGTTTAAAATATGCAATGCTTAATTTTGCTGTTATGTTATTCTTAATACTAGCATAATCAATAATTATCATGTAAAAAATAATAATTATCATGGGCTTTCAGCCAATATTGCTGAATATCACATGAGTTTTTCAGACAGTTTGGTCGTCAGCAATCTAGCATGCTGATCGTCGCGAATAAACACTCCGTATTGGTACTTTTGACGTCAGGAGACGTACAACGGGTCTATTAACCTCCCGTCGACTGTGCGGCTACTATCTGACCTAATCTGTATTTTGTGGAACGCGAGTCTGACTGATGACATTGCCAAAGACACACACCATGAGTAAGCTCGCCTAATCGATCTATTCTAAGTGATCATACGTGCACATCACCATTCAGTAACAATTAGAAATGATTATTATACGATAACGTTATTATGCACGTAACAATTTTGAATATCAAGATGAAATAAAACAGCACGTATCGTATTGGGTAAGTTACTTACACAAATGTGATGGTTATAACTTATAATTTTATAAATCATAACAAATTTAAAAAAAACACCAGCTAGTAGAATAAAAAATCAAAAAGAATAAATAGTGCGGAACGACAACCTTGATATTCTCCAAAAGTAACAATGATCACCGACCAACAACAACTGTCGACGCTGGGGTCTTTCCGTGTGATGTAAGGTTTACCCAGCACCACAGGGGTCTTCGGGGCATGTTTGGTTTTTCTAAACACTACTGGATGCCATCGCGTTACCGACGTGAGGTTGGTAAATATGGGTACGAAACACTACCCGGCCAATAGATACGCGTTTTACAAAAACCAACAGTTACTAGAAACGGACAATTAATAAACTCAATAGAGCAAATTACAGTCCACTCAGTAGTCAAGAGCTCAACAAAACACAGAATATATACTATATATTAAACTCGTCATTCTGAACATAACACCACAAATCATCTTTTACAGGTAACCTATACTTATCTAAAAATGTATAACAAGTGGCGTAGAAGACGTAAGGGTAGAAAATTAGACATATTTTATCGAATAATGCATTAATGCTGAATTATAATAATTATATAATTGAAATAATTTACAGTAATTATTAAATAATTATTTATAAATAGTATGAAGTACCCATCAGTATTTTCAATTTTCGTTTGTTAATTAAGGTACTGTGATACACGTATAAAAACTTAGGTTAGGGCAAGGTCGAATCTAAGAATGTTAACACACATAGATAATAATAAGATATGCCTATTTTGATTTAAATAACTGAGACGTTACACTCTTAAAAAAAAGAAATTACTTCAGCCTCCTTTACATTTCACATTTACCACATACCTCCTAATTATTTTTACAGAAAATATTAAAACAACAAAAATGTCTTCGCGTAGACAAACTATGAAATATAATTCATGTGATTACTATTGTATCTATATTTAATTTCTCTATTTCGCATAACATTAACATATTAATTACCCGTGTACATTATACATACATTGTCATTGTAGCAACAATAACAAAATATATTTTATAGGTGTTTTTCATTTTAGAAAACGCAAAAAAAAAATGATGTACTCTCCGTATTTGTCATCCTCTCCCATTCTCCCCAACATGAAAAATAATTCCTGTGCCACTGCCATTAATATTATATATTAAATAAATAACACGGCGGTGTGAATTATACAGTACTGATATTTAAGTACGTACTTCCAACGAGGTTGGTCGGTTTGGAGCTTCGACTAAATGCGGCTGTGGTAGGCGATCGTCTCTTGAGAAGTAATTTAAATAATCGCCAACCCGCCTCTGGTGTAGATATGGGAGCGATGGCGAAATCGACGGCGCCCGCTGTGAGTGATGCGAAACCGCCGATGAAGTTTCGGCGGACTCCATGGTGAACGTCGGATTTCCGCCCCCGCATCGGTATCGACTTCGACTGAAAGACGGCGGATCGTCGACACCTCCAATCGCGTCATTGTGGTTAGCGGTCGGATTGTCGTACGCATACAAACCACCATTTTCGTACTCGTACCCCACACCGGTAACTCCACACCGGTCATTAGACAGCTGGCGGTATCCACTCCTGTCGCTGGACCACTGACGGTATCCTGTACAGTATACAATATAATATTACAATAATATTATTGTATACGTAAGCACTCCGTCGTCGAGCAAATCTAATTTCACTGGAACTTCGACAGTTGTACGCTTACATAACGTGAATAAAAATAAATACTTGATACAGGTATTCTTAAAAAACAAATATAATATATATTATTATTATGTTGCTGTAAGCATATTAGTGTTGTATCTTTGGTTAATGTTTTAATATTTATATCAACGAACACACACTGTTTTTTTTTTATTTTATTTTTAATATGGTCACTGTATTTTATAAAAATATAATGTATATATTAGAATACAATATTTGTATGATCGACGATCAAAAAAAATTTTTTTAGAAAAAATCATAGTTGCATAAGTAATAAAATGTAAATTGTAATAGGTACTCACTAGTATGAGACAAGTCCGTTTGCTGGTAGTAGTCGCTTGACGTCGTACCGTAAAAAGAATGCTAAGGAAAATACAAAAATCAAATTAGATACAATTGTAATCTTAAATTGATAATTATATTATATTGGTTCCTTTCAATAATGGATACATTATAAATATCTCATAACATCAAATTATTGACATTCAATAGTATTACAACAATGATGTATATTATTTATTTAACATAATATTATAAATTAAGCAAAATATAATTTGATAATACTTCAAATCACTATTAGTCTTTAATTTTTTTATAACTAAAAGTTATCTCTTTATCATACAATACAGTTACCAGCCAGTACGTAAAGCCACTACAGTAATTATATAAGTTGATACTAAACACCTTTTCAAAGAGAGATTAATGCGAACGAAAAAAAATTTCAGTAAGTAGTAATTTATATAAAACATGTATTAATTTTGAACTCATAGATTCTAATATGAATAATTATTAATCGCATTATTTAGGAATTATTTGTTTGGGGTTTTTGACGAAGTAACTGTTATTTTTCGGTTTTTTTTTTCTATCCATTCAGCACTATAATTAATATTTGTAAAGAACTTTTTTTTAAATGGTAATCTATTTTTTACGGTACATAATATTATTTTCGTGAAGCATCGATAATAAACAATATGGTTTTTAATAAATTAATATTGTATAGATATTCTTCACTTGTAAAAAAAAAAAAAAAATCTATAGAAAAATAGAACGTATAGCGCTTTTTTTACTATAAGGTTCATTTGAGAAATATGGATCAAAATTCCTACACGTGCCTATATGCCTATATGCTCTCTCACCTTATCTCCTCAAAGACTTAAATGCCCCAATAAAAACAAAAAACACCTGAGTAACTATAGTCATTCCCAGATCGAAAAGCATCAACGATATACACTTACGTGGTTCTTGTCATCTGTGCACCGGGTCACGCTGCTTGACTTCCTACGGGGCGGCGTTCTGGATTTCCGCCGAGAACGGCTCAACCGGTGTTGTGGACTGTCGGTGAATCGCAAAGGTTTAACGTCTGAACTTTGCGGCAACGGCAACCGAAAATGCTTAGACGAAGGGCCATGATACGTATTGTGTTTATGCTCTAGAAATTAAAACTGAGAAATCAACGCCGATAATTGGTATCTAAGTTGTGTAACGCGACGAACTCAGAATCTCTATGATAAACGATTCATATATTATTGTAGCGTATTGATATATATTTATATTCAAGATATGGAATTCCATGAAGTACCTAGTACAACACCAACAATTTCCGTGGGCACAAACTACAAATTTTAAAACCATCAGAAATGAGTAAATTCGAATCGTTCCGTTTTATTGTTTTAAACAAAACATAACAAAAATAGAAGGTTATTACTGGACAGTTCAAGACTTTTATTAAATAGATAATTAGTATGACCCGTTCAATTCATCTTAGCATTAAGAGACCACTACGGTTTTCTAAACAGGAAATTTGTTGAAAAACATTTTAATTCAAAATGTAATACTAACTTGATTAATACAATTATGAAAAAAGAAAAATATAGTTTTAAGACAATAGCTGCTATACTAATTTTTAAATGGATTTTATGATCAGTGCGTCGCCCAAGTATCACAATGAACTGAACGGGTTATAGTTTAACTTTATCATACAAAGAATACAGTTTAAATATTTTATAAACCGAAGTCTTTCCTTAGCTCTAAGAAATGTTTACCAGATTAGCATAGCGACAAGATATTAATTCGCATATTTGTTTGTAAAAAAAAAAACTAATACTTTAGGTATTTGACAATTATAATATCTTAAAAACATACAGTACCTACTTATCAAATTAACACCACTGCGAAAAACGCGTCAGATGTTGTTTTAGATCAGAGTATATGCATAGGAAATTAAAGCACACACATTTTCAGATTGCTACATATCCTTCATATAACACTATTTTTTTTTTAAATCGTATTACATGTACCTACAGTATTTTATGTAAAATAAAAATATTGATTAATGATGTTAGGAATAAGTTTTTTTTTTTAATTTACCAACTTAACATTATAGGTTTAGACCGATTGTCTTTGCCATGTGACAAAATACTGATGACGTAGTTAATCTAACAGTGAATACAGCGAAAAGTTGAACTTAAAGAAAAACATAAAACAATAACTGACGCAGGCATTCATCATAAATTATACTTACGGTGGCCAGAAGAGTTGTGTAGGCAGAAATTTAAGTCCGATGTGGAAGTTGTGGTATTGGCGGTATCGGTAGAAGTCGGCGCTACATTACGACTGAAAAGTAAAAATTTACATGAAGAATTAGTGGTCACTGGTCAGATAAAAAATAGTGGCTGTTTTAAAATATATTTCTAGAGTTGAGTGGTAACAACACGGAACGATTGCCTTTCTACTTAATTTGACATTGGATATTGTAAACGTTTTGAACTAGAGACATTTTCGAATATCTATAACCAAGATAATAGGACTAGGCTTAGTATAGCACGGTTAGATTTTAAGTATTGATTATATTGCGAATTTAAATCTATTATTATTGATATTCAATTTCATTAGTCAACCAATAATTAACTCGAGCAAATTTATTTATTTTGATTACTCCCACAATAGCTCACAAATCACAATATTTTAAAATATATACATTTAAGCCACATATAGGGTGACCATTTCTTTATTCAATTTTTTATTTAATTTTAGATTTTTTTATGTATATTTACGTCTACCACGACACTTTGTGGACTTGATAATAATTGTCATATAAATTAAGCAGATAATATGAGTTCTATTACAATTAAATAGGTAAACAAGTATAGTAATAAATAATTATTTAGTACATAATACGAGCGCATGGACGACGAACATAGATATCAGACCATCATAATAAAGCGAAATAAAAAAGTATTTTTAGAATATTTAAATAAATTTTTATGAGCTAAATATTCTTTAAATTCGTGGGTACTACACATTTAGATTTTTGTACTGCAAACTAAAATAATAAGGGATGAAGTCGACAACCGTTATTTTTTTATTACGCGCGATGACTTATTCATCAATTCATCTACTGGGTATTATAGTCAACACGAAATTATATTATCCGTAAACAGCATTATTATTTATCAAAACATATTCGTCCGTCATCTTACCTGGAAGAAGTACACGTCCTGATGTCCGCGCCGCCCAACGCAAGACCTGCCAACATAGATGCAGCTGCGCGCAGGACACTCTCCAACAGCGGCGTGGTCTTATGATTGGTAGTTGCCACCGCTGAAGGAGCAGTCGATGACGACGATTTCGACGATACAACTGTGGTTCCGCCGCCGTCGCACGGTGTGTTCGTCCAGTGACGATCAGATGATCGCGATCGCTGAATTCGAAGTAGATCATCGTCATCTTCATAGTCATCCGGCCAACAGTGTGCCGCTGACATTGGTGGACCGCTGTAGTCTACAAGGAGAAAACGACAAAAAGAAAAATTTTATAACTCGCTGATACACTTAAATAAGTAATAACAATAACAATATCGTTATGATTCTAAGTTGTGGTGATAAAGTGGGTGTTTTACAACGATATATCACCGATGGTTAAATAGTATTTTCGTTAATAAAATGGTTGGTCGTGTTGTTATTGTTATTATTGTTGTTATATTAATGGAATTATGAAAATTAGTACAAAAAGCTGTTAGTCGAGATCGCCGTATGCAAAGGAAGAATATTTTTACTTTTTTTTAAAAATAATTTTTTTTTATTCGTGAATTGACATTTCGAATAATATTTTCTTGGTCACTGATGATTTTTTTAAGAATATGAACGTGCCGAACCGTATAACATTGAATTGAGTCCCGCAAATACTTTTGGGTTATCGAAGTTAAGTTCGACCAATATTGTTAAGTTATTCGAGTTGAATCCCTTTCTTTAGTTGTAATAACACAATATAAAGAGTCAATTAATTAAAAAATATTAAAAATAATAATAAATAAAGGTACTTTGTATCTAAAGAATAGTTTTTTATCGACAGTTATAAAAAAAAAATACCAAAAAAAATTGAAAATTTGTCATACATATAAGTATTTCAAAGAGTTAAAATTTGTTGAAAATTTTATCATAATATAGATACGGAAAATAATAATTTGAAAATTTCAAATACATACTTATCTTATTATTTTTTTGAAATAAAACAAAATATTAAAAATTATTTGAGGAGAAATAATTATTTTACGGATGAATATCTAAACATACACTCCATTTTCCACTCGTAATAATTTGATAAAAACTAAGTAAGTATTAACTAATGATGTGTAACCAACTATATAGGCTGTTATGAAATTTTATTTATACGGACTAAATTCAAAAATATTAAGATAATAAGCTGGACCCAAATCAAACACATAAAAGTAGCATGGACTCAATTCAATATCATCGAACAAATCAAATCTAGATTAATATATATTGTAATATCTCGTGGTTAATGATTATGGATGGTTAGTGGATACATAAAACTTTAAATTAAAGGTATAATATGATTCATGAAATTTTCTTAGTGTTTTCAACATTTCCAGCTAGCTCGGGAATAAAAAATTATATTGATACTTATATTTTGTTAGATATTTGTTAAGAGAAATTGAGATTATTGATTATAAAGTATATGTACTCTGTTCACACATGCTTACCAAATAAATTGTAGTGTCTACTTATCAACGAAATGAAACATGCACGATCTACAATGCTCTAAACTATTGCGCGTATCAATCTAATTACGATACACCGATACATTATAATATATTAAAATATTATACTAGTTCGTACAAAAGAATAACGCTATGCAACTGAAATCTATAACAATAACAATGTCGTTTATACTTACCCCATACAATAATTAATACATAAATATAACAATATTATCATAATAACCTAATTCATTTTGACGAAAGTTTGAAATAATTCTTGCTAAGACTCGTTTCACTGAACATTTTTTTATTAATTCATTTTGCATAATCCCAGTATAAATATTATACACAAATAGTAATCTAAATAATTATTTATAAAAATACTAATGATAAATTTTGAAAATTTGTCAAAAAATAAATTTCTTAAAACTAATTAAAAAAAAAAAAATCACTACGATAAAGGTTAAAAATAAACAACTTTAATTAAATGGGAGGAGCAAAATGTGTTTTTAGTGAGGGAGGTGTGTATGTGTGTGTGTGCCTAATATCTCGGGCAATAGGTACAAATTAAAATAATAATAATAATAATAATAAAAATAATTATAATAATAATAATAATAAATAATAATAATAATAATAATAATAACAGCCATTGGCTTAAGTCTAAAGATATACAGAATACAATTTTTGTGATGTGCAAACTGGAATGTGTGCTCTTTATATCTTTAAAAGATATTAAGTTAAAATAATAAAAATAAACAAATCAACAGTCAAGCAGTGCTTAAAGCACAAAACTATTATAAGCTTCATTTTGAAATAAAATTAATAATAATAAATTTGTAACAAATTAATAACAATTTTTAAAAAAAATGACCTTAGAACCAGAACCGTCAAGTTTTTAATCATTTATAAATATATATATAATGCAATATATATTACATTATTCTGTTTTTACTGTATTCCACCACCAAGAAATGATTTGTGTAAAGGGGTTAAAGGGTTATTATAGTATGTAGGGGATGCAAAAATGAATATTATAGACTTATGGTCTCAGCATCATCATCATCATCCTTGTCACGGGTACCTATTTCTTGTAAAGCCGCAAAGTTTGAGCGAACCGACAACTGATGTTTTTCCAGATTAGGTGCTGATCGAGACCATCCTTTAAATGACGTTGTGGCTGGTGACGATGGGTAAGATGGACTTCCACATATAATTTGTACCCGCTCACGTTGGTGAAACGTACTAGGGCCCCATGTTTTGCCCTTGACTCCATCTGCTGGCACTGAAATCATTTATATAAAGGAATACGAGCATAGTGGGCCAGTCATGTACATTCTATCATAATAGACAAACTTTACTATTTAGATTTTTAAACTTTGTTAAAACATCACAAAATCACAACTCAACATATAACATTTTTCACCATACATAGAAATATTTTCTGAGACAATTTTTAAAATTTTTCTAACTCTTTGACACAAAAAAAAATATAGGTAATTTAAATTTATGAAACCAGCATGTATAACTTTAATATTTTTTTTTTCCAAAATATAAATCTAATGTCGAACAAAGTTCCTTTACACTGAAAAATGTTTTCAAGAAAACACAGACATAAAAAGCAAATCCTTTAATACATTAAAACAATTAGAACAAAATAGCAAATAAAAATTTGTATGCGAAACATAATAAATTTGTGACTTTTTCAATAATTGAATTAAAAATAAATTATATTACCATTCAAAACTTTCAATTCTACTTTAGTTTCTAGAAAATTGTAAATGGAAAAAAAAAAACAAAACTAAAAGTAAATTTTTCCTAATACTACAGATAAATACAAATTATATTTTAATTAAATTTCACCAAATAAAATCAATTCAAGTTTATTGACCAACACTGGGTACTCACAAAACAACCAAAAACATTGATGAACATTCATAAGTAGTCATGAACATACCTCACTATAGAATTGAGAAAAATTTCTTTTTGGTCATTTACTACATGTATATTTGTCTTCAAAATCAAAGAATCTATTCAGAGTAATCATCAGTTGTTATACATGCATAAATTGATCTCATAATATCGGTGATTAAACCAAGTTTTGAACATTTTATAATAAGTGTAATTAAACACATGACACCTTCATTTGCACAATTTCAGCTTCCCTGCAATAGTGTAATATTTTAACACAAGTAATCTGATATAACATTAGTTTTTTACTTTAAACACATCTAATACATCAGTTATTACACTTAATTACAAAATATAGTTTTTAAATTAAACTTCAATACTTCATTTAACTTTTTATTTCCTTTGATACTTAAACACAACTAATATCTTTTAATTTTCTCTCAAAAATCAAAATCAACCAACATATTTAGTCATTACTGGTAAGAACAGTAATACAAAATATACCAACATTTTAAAATACATATAATTTATAATTTTAACTAAGTTTAATAATATCTTAATTGGTTTTGGTTTTTTTTCAGACTTAATACAAAATTATTTCATAAATACCTATGAGAGGGAATGTGACATAAAAATTACAAAAGTTATAAATTAACTTTAAATTATCAGTAAGTAAATATTTTGTTGATAAATCTAAAAAACAAATCTAACAACTAAAAATAAAGAATAATATGCTCTTAAAAATATTTTATGTTGATTTGTTTTTCTACAAAATTTAAATAAATAAAAAAAAAAAAAATCAACAATAAATTGAAATAGTTAAGGAAAATATTTTGCAAATAACCAAGTTAGGCAACTATAAATACATCATTAAAATTTATTGCAAAATCTTTAAAATTATATAGTAAAATCTAACAAGTACTTAAAAAAATTGCTTAATAAATATCTAAACAAACTTTAAATATATGCATATAGTTCAACATTTTAAAATACAAGCAATACTCCTACTACTGTCTAGTCAAAATACAGACTTATTTAAACTTACGTGCAATAGCTCTCAGTCTAGGAATATTTGGGGAACCAGGTGGACTGTTTGGACCAGACGCATCACGATTTTTCCTGTCGCTGGTATGCTGCACAGTTATTGTATGTCGAAAATCTACAGGAAGTAAAAAATTTAGAATAAACATCCTTATTTTTAACTTCTAATGCAATTTAATATATTACCAGATGGAGAACTAATAGGCAGCTGGTTTGGTTCTTTTTTCAACATCTTTAAAATATTGGACTTTTTGAAATGTCCACGGCGTTTATTGGGAGTTGGTATTGCTGGCGATGCTTGTTGCTGTTGCATTATGATATTTAATTCCCATTTGAGCAATTCCATTTCACGTGCTTCTAGATCACGTTCTCTCTGTTTTAAATGTTTTTCAGCAATTTGTTGTTGTACCTGAGCTCGACTTAATTCTTCTTCACGACACCTTAATTCCTAAGCAAATAATAATGTAGAATTATTAAATAATTACTTTCAAAATATAGCTATGCATTAACTTACTTCTTCTTTAGATTTAAAAGCCTTAAGTAAGCATTGAAAAGAAAATAGTATAATATATAATTTATAAAAAACAATTTTATAGACAGTTATAATCTTACTTTTTCTTTCATTCGCAATCCGTCAAGCACTTGCTCAATTTCTACTTTCCAAACATCCTGCAAAGTATGAAAAGATTCGTGAGGTGTTTGAGTAAAAGCAGAGTGTACAATATCGTCCAACGATGCTAATATGTCTTCAAAACTAGGCCTCATATGAGAGTCAGAATGCCAACAAGCTAATGAATGATAAAATTAATTAAAATCACGGTATACTAAGTTAATAGAGAATAATAATAAATCTTTGTAAATACCCTCCATGAGTTCTCTGAATGGTTGTGGACAAGTTGAGGGTATTGGTAATGTAAGTTTGTTTACTGCCACTCCATAAGCAACAGCCAGCACATCAATTCCTTTGTACGGCATTTCTCCAGTAAGTAATTCCCAGAGTAAAACACCATAACTACAATAAAAATAAATCATAAGTTAAATTTAAAAATTTTATAATATAAAAAATTGATTCAAAAACAAATTATAATAAAATTTAGTTATTAATTTTGTAAAGAGCTGATTATTACATCAATTATGATTCACTTAACTATTGCCCTCTAAAGTTTTTATTAAACAAAATTTATTATTTAGTTAACTAAGGTAAAAATTTTTTTTTCAAGAAATTGCTTATCTATATTCTAATTTAAATAAAAAATACAATAAAATATACAAAAAATAAAAACATTAAATTAATTTAAAATGCCTATAAAATGATTAGCAAATATGGTTAATTATTTTTAAATTTAATATACAGAAACAAAATTGATAATTCTTCTATCAAAGTGTTCAGAAAACAAGCACTTTCTACCAAAGTCAATTTAAAATACAGTTGTTATTATTTAAAAAATTTAATTTATTTTAATATTAATATAATATTATGCGCTTAACATTTTTAAAATAACTATAAAAATAAAAATAAACTTATTTATTTTAAATTCTTTATTATTGATTAATAACCTATGAAAAATAATGAATACAATGACATAAAATAACCCTATATAAACATATTTAATACTATTATTTATTTATATTTTATTATTAATTTCTCCAAACCTCCAAACGTCGCTCGCTTTTGAGAATATTGATTTTTTTATAACTTCTGGAGCCATCCAAGCATAGGTTCCAGCAGCAGACATTCTGGTTGTCTTGTAGACTTCTCTAGCAAGACCAAAGTCTGTGATTTTTAATGTCTTAAATTGTAGATCATTGTTTTCAATTGTCTCACTCAAAAGCACTGAAAATGTAAAATGAAATAAAATTATTTTAAAATAACAGTGAAAACATTTCACACATTAAGTGTAATATTTTTAAAATATTATAGATCAGTTACAAAAACTACTATACATTCTTTTTTTATAGTAAATATGGAGACTTTGAGAAAAAACCTAATTTAGTATCTATGGAGATTAATTTTTCACATATAATAGATTGATCTCCCTTATTGGATCTTAAAACAAACACATT
This sequence comes from Melanaphis sacchari, assembly GCF_002803265.2. Lineage (NCBI taxonomy): Eukaryota > Metazoa > Arthropoda > Insecta > Hemiptera > Aphididae > Melanaphis > Melanaphis sacchari. Next base: position 377,500 of record NW_020270843.1, read on the forward strand.
TTATTATTTGCGTATTAAACCAATTGAATAAAGTTATTTTATACCTATTGAAGTTGTAATATAATTTAAAAAATTGTTAAAATATAAAAATATTATTTGCAATGTTAAAAATACCTGTTTTGATAGATCTGTCAAAGACTTAACTATTTTGTACATTATGAAAAGTTGTTTTAATAACAAGGCTCAGCAGTGCTGTGCCTAGGAGGGGGGGGGGAGAGGTGCGTATGCACCAGGTGCCATGACCACCAAGGCGCTAAAATCTTTTTATAATCTAAGTAATATTACTAATAGATGAAAATCAATCATATTAATTTATATTTTTTAACGGTTACAATATAATAATATTATCCTGATCGGCGGTGTCGATTCATTATTTTGACTGGCGATGAGATAACGTTTTAAAATGTATTGTAGGCAATTATGTAAAAATACCTATTCATGTATAGATATAATTTGTTTTTATTTTTATCTTGGAATAACAACGTCGTTGATCATCAATAGCAATAGTATACTATAAATATATGTATATTGTATACTGCATTATTATTATTATTAATTTATTTAATTATTAATAATTTAATAACAGAATTTCGACTGGAACAAATTGTACGATTTTATTTTAAACCCATCTATGATAATGTTCAAATCACTCATTGCAGAAGTAGGTACAAAATTATTTTTTTATACAATCGAACATCGAACAAATTTGATTCGTAAATAAATGATACCGGTTTAGTATGATGGGTACCTATCTATCAATATTTTTTATTCTACGTATACAGTTTAAATATTATATTACTAATCTATTAAGTTAGAAATGTGCAAAAAAAAGGTAAATCTAACGAATTTCTCTCCCCTACTCTTATGTTATCTCTTTAGATATAAACATACATGGTAGAGGGAATAAGGGCATTAAAAATAATTTTTGGCACCGAGTACTAATACGAGTAGTGCTAGACACGGCACTGTAACTCGGTACTTGTTCATTAATCGAACTTTTTTTTAGGAAGATGCACATAAAATATTAACTCGACACAAATTTATTTTATCGCATCTTCACAAAACTTAAAATCTAAAAATTTAAATTGTATATATTTTCAAATATGTTACCAAATTTTAGTGAATTTGTACTCAAAAATATATAAATATATCAAAGCATATTTTATCAACAAATAATAAAAATTCTATAAGAACTTCTACTTAATGAAGATCTATATTTAAATTATACTTAAGATTTAATAACTATTTTTATTTTTAACTGCATATATTTTTATTTATAATTAATATTTAAAGATAAATCAAAAATAGATTTTTCATGATAACATAATAAAACAATTTACGTATGTATATTTTTGAAAATTACAATAATATTTTTTTGGGGGGCTATTAGATTTAATGCTAGGTAAGATTGAAATTAATTCCACAACAGTACGAAAAAAATATTAAAAATTTAAAATACATATTTTTCAATTTTACCATTTATTATGATTAATGATGTTTACAACACAAATTAAAAAATAAAAAAATACTAATAATGTATATTTATTTTGTGGGTTTTCATTAGTTATTGTTGTATAGTGTATTACAAATTCCTAGTTGACATCAGAGATAGAACTAGAATTTTTTTTAATAATAGTCCTTAAGTACTTATATTATGTATAATATGGGGAGGGGAAATAATTTTATACTTAAACAGTGAGGAAACCCAGTCTTGCATTATGCATGTATTTTGAATTTATTACATAATTAAGCAATATAAAAATTATAAACAATTTAAAATACATAATTTTTAATAATTAGATACATAAAAATACAATATAATATAATATAATTTTCTTTTCTGGTAGCCCGTACCAAAAATTCGCAAGCTATTATTTTTATTTTCATGGTGCTCAGTTTATGAGCACACGGTATTGACAATATCAATTAAGCAGTATAGAGACGTATTATAAAATATAAGCTATACCTAAACTACCTAAATAATTTTCGATGAAACGCTGTAGTAATCATTAAAATATTATCTAGTGTATATACTTGTAGGCAAAATCGTGTGCTTACGCAAATCGTACTAGGTACCTACTATAATTTTTGTTCATGACGATTTAACTAGATATATAACAAAGTCGGGTTTCAACTTTTTTCTATCAATAAGCTTAGGTTATTATTTATGAGAGAACAATTATTGACTTAGAACCTAGGCCGTCACCCATAGGCGCAATTTAGGGGGGTGCTTAACACTCTCAAATTGCATATTAGCACCCCAAATTTTTAATAACATCATCGAATTTTTTTTGATTATAATTTTATAAATTATGAATAATTATGATCTTATGTCATAGACATCAGGATAAACTTGATTCTACGACTTTTCATCTTCATAGTAATAAATAATAATAATAATAAAACATACCAATCATTGATCAGAATAATATAGAAAGTATTATTGTCAATTTATTGATTATATTATGAACTATGATTAATAGGTAAATTATTAAGTATTAATTACACAAGAAGATTTTATAAAACGATTATCGATAAGTCGATAACGATTACGCCGAAACGTCTTTCGACTATTCAGTAAATGAAAAATGAGAGAGATCTTAGCACTAAAATTGATAAAGATAAAATAATAAATAATTTTAGTAGGTATGTCTCAAAGATGTATTGTATATCTTTAATATAATATTTAAATAAAAATAAAAATGTTATTACTCATAAGTTAAATTTAAAATTTGTGTTTTATTTTCTTTATTAGGATTTTATTTTATTATAAATTATTAATAATTTATAAGTAATAAGGTAGCGCAACGAAAATGTATGAATGATATTGTAGGTAAGTGGTGTGAAGGAAAAGTCACTCACGGATCATTTTGGTCAACATGATCTAGCAATCCCATAAATTTAATCCAAATTGCGCCTATGCGATATCACCACTTCATCATAATCCTATACACGGGCCGGTAGACGGCGACCACTAAAATAACAAATGTGTATTTTAAAAAGTTATTTTAAATCATAATTGCAAAATTTTAAAACTATAATACCTAATATGTTTATTTGTAGGTATATATCATGTACTGACTGACCATATATTGTTAAAAATCGTAATGTCGCCGCGATACTTAACTAACTAAAAGGAGGCCTACCGCCTACGAACTATATAATGGATAACACTGGTTCGGTAATTGCGGGTTTGAACACCACAGTACCTACCTAGTAAACATTTTCGTAACCGTCATTAAAACCAAAGATTGGTGCGCAGCGCGAGGGCTCGATTCCATATTTCTCGGAGATAGGGATTTAATCAAGGTAAATAAAAAAAAAAAATCGGCTGATCGAGTATCAAAGTGACAATATGATTTCTTTACTTGTCCGGTGAAAGAACAAGTTATGATCAGACAAAAATCGATTTGTTTAACGCATTTCTGCACGTTGGGAGTTGCGACACCATAACGTAGAGTTCTCAGTTCCTACTGAGACCACCGTATAAACTTATTATCAAATATCAACGGTGAACGAACGATTAACGAAGGCCGGTAGCACTAGCGCTCTCTCTAATCAGTCAGCACGAAATTTTTCCTTATACTCGCATCTGTCTACTTTAATACATAAAAACGTATTAACACGTCTTATGAACTAGAATTTATTTAATCAATCAGTAGTTCGTACATATGATTTGATTCTTAGCACGTGATAAGGAACTCGATTTATTTAATAACGACTATAAACAATGTATTATTTAGCTAATCTTCTAAATGTCTTCTTGACACTTGACAAACACAGTTGAATAAAATAGTTAATATAAATTAATAACAATATTTACAATAATACAATCCAAAATACACAGGCAGCCGAGTCAATAGATGGTACATATCTACGAAACAATATATTCGAAAAACGTTCGTTGTTTCTTGAATCGCAAACAAATACTATATTTCCAACAATTTTCGGTTTTTCATTTAATTATTTATACTAGCTAAAGGTAACTACTACTATTGTCTACAACCCATTTTTTAAATTTAAAAATTTAAAACACCAACAACATAAATAAACATATAAACTTATCTAGGTATATGTATCTCCAAACGGCCTAAATATCAATATTTTTAATTATAACTTCAAATCAAAACGTAATAAAAAGCTCTATGCCACTCTACAATCTGTAGGGAATTATTAAAATGTCCGGTACAAGCCATATAAACGAGTTTGTGGGACCTGTATGAAAATAAGCATACTGCATTTTAACAGAATTAATACACAGATAAAAACCAAAAATGCATACTTGACAATAGCTATCCAAAAAATATATCAACACTATTGAGTTATCAAACTCTGATGACTCTATAACCGATAATAATGCTAGGCCATCAACATCAAACCCAAATCGCCAAATAACCAAGTTATTTAAATCTGGAACAAAACTGTTGAACCGTTAATCACTGAACAAAAAGAAAAATGTAAAAACTATTTGATTTCTGAAAGATCTAAACTGATTATACAAAGAAATCAAGTAAACAATGCAATGCAAGAGTTAGATGATAATCTCACAAAATTATATAATAACTTATATAAGTTTGATAATCAATAGAAGTATGTGTATGATGAAGAAATAAGTATTGTAAATTTTTATAAACCAGAGAAAACTGTAGATGATGATGTAGCCATTGTATCAACTAAACAGTTACTCAAACTACCAGAAGATTTACCAGAAAAAGGAAGATTAAGAAGGCGCTAATTAAAAGTGGGTGACAAAGTATAAGGCATGAAATATTCACAACTGCAACCATGGGTTGAGGCAACTATTAAATCTACAGTTAGTGATACATATTTTAATATTATATTTAACGACAAAGAAGAAATAATTCTAAATAATAAAAAGTGATCGTAAAATTTAAAGATATGAACATTCAATTGACGGATAAATTTTATGTAAGAGTAGTAGCAAAACCACCAAAATATCTCAATAATTTCAGGTTTATAATAAAATACATTTAAATAAATAATTTATCTAATATATAAGTATACATACAAAAGACTTTATTAAAGAATTATTTTCTCTTTTGATTTTTGTTTTTAAATATCATGTACTCTTAAAATTAAAACTACTTTTATTATAATTTTCAAATGTGAAAATACACTACAGTTTGTAAGTTTGTAGCTCTATTTTTTTTTTATTTTTTTTTTAAACCACAATTTTGGCCTTATTGATCTAAGTGACAATAAACTTTGTTTTTTTGTTTTTTTTTAATATTTTACAGATAAACAAAATAAATATTTTGATTAGACATAATTAAAGGATTAACTAACAAATTTAAAAAATATGTACTTAGATTAGAATATCTTATACCAAAAATGTTTTGACAACTAAATCAATTTATAAGTATCATTATATCATTTTCATATATCAAATGATGTACTTATTTTATCATCAAAGTATGTTTCCATGTATGCACACAAGAAGTTATAAAATATAGTCAGTTGTTACTGTTGTTAGTTTTTAGTTTTTACATATATTTATTTTAATGAAAAACTCAGCAATTTATTATGAAAATGTTGAAAATTATTTTAAAACCAAATTATCAATAGTTTTAAAATACATTTTTAATACATTTTAAATAATCATTTAATTTATCAAAATATACAAAAAAATTTTTATTATTGGGAGTTAATACTTTTAAATAAAATATTATAGTAATAAAAATCTTATTGAACATCAAATAATAACAAATTATTCAACCTATAATACAATGAAAGATTTTTCAGAAAATATCAGTGTCAATTAAAAAAATATTATACTACTCATATTTTTAAAAACAATTGTCATAATGTTTAAAAGCAGACAAAGAGTATTTTAACATTTTTTCAAAATAACTAACCTAAATATTTATCACATATTATAAAATAAAACATTTATTTGATTTGTGTTAGGTACATGATATTCTTTGATGATGAATATACACAATATATATACCATAAGGATTCGCATTATGTGTGGTGTGTCATCAAATACAAGTGATAATGTACATGAAAATATTAGAGAATTTATCAAAATGTATTTACAAAATTATCCAGAACGCCGTATGGTAAAGTTTAAGAAAAAACAAATAGTGCACACAGAACTAAACAACAAATGGTATTTAGCCAAAGTAACAAACTTAGATGCTTCGTTAGTTCAGTTAAAATTCCTTAATATTAAGAATGAGCATATAGAGTGGATGTATCGAGGCTCAAATTATGTGTATATGTGATACGTTGTTGGTTGATATTAATAAGATATTAAATCAATCGTATATTGAAATAGAAGATCTGAATGAAAATGAAAAAAGCATTAATATTGTTAATGATAGCATTTCAGCATTATCATTTAATTCAACTCTGGAAATATAGAAATCTCAAGAAAAAAATGGCATTATTAAAATTATTGAAATACCAGAAAACTGTCCAAAACCACTTCCCTACAAGCACTATTAGTGTTCTTTTATGTATATTATGGATTCACTATGACTACACTCAAACAAAACATATAAATGTTTTAAGTATTCCATTACATCATGGATTCACAAAGTTGATAATAAAAGTTAAAAACACAAAATTAAAAAAAGTAATGTATATCACTCCTTGTGGGTGTAAAATAAACGATGAACAAACTATGTACAATTATTTGAAAGTAACAGGGTATGGTAATAGCCATATAATGACTATAGATTTATTTAATTTTAATTATTTAGTGAATCCGCTGTCTTCATTTAGTGTACCCAAAGAGTATATTCGCATACATGACATATCTTATGAGATGGAATTTAAAACAATAAGCATTGCCAACAGTTTAAATGACTTGGTACCAAAACACATTAAGTATATAACTGAACGCAAACCTACCCCCGGTGTTAATTTAAACTTAGACTCAAAAGTTTTAAGTGGTTGTGATTGTACTGATAATTGTGAAGACAAAACAAAATGTTCTTGTTGGCAACTTACTTATGAGAGTAAAAAAAATTATCCAAATATATTTAAAGACACTAGTATTGGCTACAATTTCAAACAACTATAATCTAGTATACACAGGTATTTTTGAATGTAATATCACTTGCAAATGTACAAAAACTTGTTTGAATCGTGTTGTTTAAGAACCACTGAAGACTTCACTGCAAGTATTTTTAACTGAAAATAAAGGCTGGGAAGTAAGAACACTTACTGATATTCCTAAAGGTACTTATGTTTGTACATATTTTGGGGAGGTTCACACAGAGAAAGATGCTGAACATGATTGCGCAATTAACGATGATGAATACCTGGTAGATTTGGATTTTCTCAAGACAGTCGAAGAGATCAAAGATGGATATGAAAGTTATGTAACTGAAGAAGAAAGTGAAATGTATACTAGTTCACCTGATGAAGAGTTTAATCCAAGTTGGGCAACCAAGAATAAAATGAATATGTATGAATCAAGAATGTCATTAAGGACAAATTTACAAAACACTAACACAAAAATTGATGGCAAACATCAATTGTCTGAGCTAAATATTCAACAAAGATTTGAAAGTAAACACAAATCCATGCAAGAGTACTTGTACAAAGACTGTAGTGTTTACACGTTAGATGCTAAATCAACAGGAACATAGGTCGTTATTTCAATCATTCCTATGACCCAAACATATTTATTTAGAATGTATTTATTGATACTCATGAAGTCATGACCTTAAATTTCCGTGGATAGCATATTTTGCGTAATCAAATATTCCAGCTGGAACTGAACTAGCATGGAATTATAATTATGTTGTAGGGAGTGTGCTAAACAAAAAACTAAAGTGCTACTGTGGGTCAAAAATTGCAAAGGCAGACTATTATAATTTTTATTTATATTTTTTTTATTAATTATTAATTTTTTTTTTATTTACAAGAGATCTAAAGATGTTATATTTATATTATATGAAAATGTTAATAAATTTCATTATGTTTTCTTAAATATTTTTCTGTCTTTATAAATTTATAAGTACAACAGATCACAATAATTGCTTATTATTATTTTTATACATATTTACAAGACATAAATATATGTTATTGAATTAAATGTGCTATGTCCTATACCTACTTAAAGAAATACCATTTTTAACTGATTGCCTTATTATTCCAACCACTCTCTTAGGGGCACTAAATTGTATTTTTTTCAAAAAATATTATATTTATATCTAGTTTTTTAGTTTTCAGATGATAACACATGTCATTATAACTAAATAATTTTAAAACTGAGAAATATAGTAATTTATTTTTTAATCCATAGAAAACATTGATGATAATTATTTTCCAAATTTTACAACATAATCAAGTTTATAATTTTAATACCCTACCTAATTTCAAAATTTGGTTCATATTTATTATTACCAAAACACAAAAACTTAAAAAATATGGTATTTTTTTAATATTTTTATTTAGTTTATTATGTATGTTAAACATATATTATAGTAGGTAGAATATTTTATTAACTTATACTTTTAATTACAACTTAATATATTTTAGTAAACCAGTTTGAACATCTCAGCAATAAAAATTATCCTTTATACCTTGTTATATTTAGCCATATACCTTCTAGGTTTTTTTTTAATTTTGTCATTTAACATCAACTTAATTATCATGCAATTTTTTTTTTTATTACATTTTATGTTTGAAGTTTGACAACTTAATTAAATTTATAATTAAAAATGTAAGTGTTAAAATTGTTAATTTATTTAGGTATGTTTAAGGTAATATACAGGTAGGTTTAATTATTTTTTTTATTTATTATTACAACTTTACAAATCATATTAAAACATAATTATACAATCAAATACAAAATAACAATTATTAGTAGGTACTCGGAATAAAATTGTTTTCACTAAAGCTTCACATTAATGTTTTATAAAACTATATTGATAAACTATTGTAATGCAGCCCCAAATTGAGCTAGCAAGATACCAAGAAAATCTCGTGGGTCAGTTATGAGGTTTGGTCGTAATTTTATTTTTTTTTATGATAATGATAAATTACTACTAACATTAGAAGACAATTTTATTTTAAACAAATTATTAAACAGTAGTTTATATATTATTAGCTGTAACTTTAATCCTAAAACTTAGTAGGTCAATCTTATCTTCCCTATCCAGCATTATTCGTGATTTATTGATTTGTCTTTCAGATAGTTATATAATAATTATATAAACATATTCCAAAAGATGTCTGGTTAGATACATGAATTAAAAGTTAGATTTCTAATACATATTTTGTTCTATGAAATTGAATTTAAAAAAAAAAGCACAATAAATAGTTGGCAGTTTTTCTTCATGCATACTAAAATAAAGAATTTTGATAAATAATATTAACTTTAAGAATAATTTACATTAAATAGAAAATAAGAAAATACTTAACATTGATCAGGACATACAACTCTATAAATATATTGTGCAATATAATCATTTATACTAATTTAGTTAACAATTATCACTAAGATTTTAATTAATAAGTAAAAATAAATGGTTTGTTTTGTTGTTCTTCAGAAAATATTCATAGACTTAGAAATGTACAGATTAAAGAATAGGTAGGTATAGAATTTTTATTATTAAGAAAATTTAATGATTCATTTTATAATATGTATAAATAATTGGTATTATAAATATCATGACCTAAATATACATATTTTTGTTGCTAAGATCCCACCACACATAATAATCTAAGCACTATATACAACAAACAAATTAAATATTTTATATTTTATGAATATTTTATCTGTAATACAATTTTGATGACTTGATTGTTTATTTAAAAGTAGAATAAATAATTCAGGACAGCCTAAAATCCTAAAAATATTTATTGTGATTTCATTAAAAAATGTTTTGTATTCCAATGTCATTAAATGCAATTTAAAAAATAATAATAATAATCTTAAATTATCTGAAGTACCTCATAAATTAGTAATGGAGGTTAAACATATATTATTTTGAGACAAAGTTTAAGACCATACTAAAAAAATATATATATTTCAAAGTCGCTATTCTACAATATTACAAAAAAATTGACTTGGATAAATATATTTTTTTTAAATCTGGTATTAGCATTCTACATAAATTTTTAGTAAAATTACTAAGAATAATGTTATTTTTATATTATCATAACTAATCATGAATGATTAAATAACTACATTTAGTTATGTGAGGTATCTGTGATACAAAATTAAAACTTTTAACTTTGAAAGTTTATTTTGCTTAAAATTGTATTTAAGATCTATGATTAACTTTTAAAAATATTAGTTATTTATAAAATATAATAATATAACATAATGTAATACTACATGTAAATTTAAATTTTTAAAAATTAAATATAATTAATTTTTTATTTCAACTGAGTCTGCCAGTCTTCAATAAATTACACAATAATAACAATTATTAACAATACATTCTTCTAAAAAAAACTTAAGTTACTACTAAAATCTAAATTGACTAAAAATTGTATAAGTTTTATACAAGCACTACTTCTATTTTGTAAACTATTTGGAAGGTAGATTTATGAATTAATCAACATTTAATATTCTATAACCATATATTAACTTAAATATTGAAAATTTAAGCTGTTTTGGCGCCCATGCACCTAGTGGTAAGTTGATTATTAATTTTAAATATCAATCTTAAGAAAAAATCATAGATATTTTTAAAAAATGTATAAATTTTAACAGTAACATTAAATAATTTTATCACTTTTATGTTAAGACCATTAAGACCACGACACATTAATAAATTAAAATCAAATAAAAAAACAAATTTTATTAAAACTTCAACACACTACAGGTGTAACTCTGAAAGCAACTAACAATTTTAAAAGAAAAAAATATATTCTAACTATACTTGTCCATAGTTAAAGACCCAGGACCCATGTAAATTTCACACTAAGTTTTAATGGTACTACTTCATAATAATTGTACAGAATTGATTGGTATTAGTAGAACTTTTAAATATATTTTATGAGTAGATTTAGAATTTAAAATAAATAAAAGATTAAAAATGTTCAATAACTTGTAGTTATTTCATAAAATTTTTAAAGTTACAAAATATTAAGTAAAAAATAATAGTTTAAGGAATTGTTCAAATATTGGATATAATTTTTACATACCAATTAATGTTTATGTAAATAGTATTTGTTTAAGTATCTGACTTAAAATTTAAATAATATTTTAGAAAATGAATTAAATTACAAACTTTAAAGTGTTTCTTAAAAAAAACCAATTTTGTTAAGGTATATACATATAAGTATGTTTGACATATGACAAATATGAGTGAAATATCTTCTTAACTCTTTAAAAAATAATATTGCTAACTCACCATTTGATGATTTTAAGTCTCTGTGAATCAATGATATTGGTGCACCATTATGCAAATAGTTCATGCCCCTGGCAATTTGAATGGCCCAATCAACAAGTACATCTGGTCGTATTTTTCTTCCCATCAGTACACGATTAAGCGAACCCCCCCGGGCATATTCCATAATGAGGCACAGATTTGGAATTTGTAAACAAACACCCAACATGGACACAATGTTCTCATTGTCTAGTAGCCAAAAGAGGTTGGCCTCTTGTTTGACATTCTTCACTGTCTCGCTAATGTCTTCATCAGGATCCTGGCGTGCAGCCTTGACGGCCACCTCCCTGTTGTTCCAATATCCACGATAAACCTTGCCAAAACCACCGACTCCGATGACCTCTTCGAGCTCAAGCTCGTCAAAATCGATTTCGGTAATATGAGCATTGCCCACAACTGTCGTCACGTTCTCCAAAATATTGTTCTCGGTAACAAAGTTGGCGGGGAATATGCCCACCTTATCACCAAGCTTTCCCGTCCACCAACCTTCATCGCCAGATATCTTGGCGTCTGTTGACAGCACCTCAACAATGTCGCCTCGCTTGAGGCTAAGCTCATCTTCGCCCTGCGCATCATAGTTGTATATGGCCGTCCACAATGGCAGGTTGGCGGCAGCCGCCTGGTGCTGAGTGGCATACTTGTTTTTATAGTATGCTGACGAGGTAGTAGTATTAGCGTATGCGGCGTTCGAGCTGTGGAACTTTGTGGTCCGAGACGGCGAGTAGGGATTGCGCAAGTTGGGACTTCCGAAACCTGGGCCTAGGTGTTCCATGGACGCCGACGCCGGAGGCATTCGTTACGGCTGCTACCTGATTTTTACAGCGTCACTGCAATGGTCCTGTTGAACGGACACTAACATCATTCTCAGACGCAACCGATCGCGCGAATTCGTATTGTTGTTGCCCAGGTACAATGTTTTTATTGTTATTATTATTATTGCTGTTAAATGTTATATTATTATTCTGACTGCATCACATATTAAAATGTTGGTGGTTCACGGTGTTATTATTATTATTATTATTATTATGATCGGCTTATCAATGTTGTTGTGACTGTACAATCTTATGTGCGCGCCTTGTCACACAGTCACTCCGTCATTAAAGTTACTATTAGTTTCGCTAATCGCTATTTACTAAATAATAATGTAATGTTGTTATGATGTTGGGTGTCCAACGGCTGCAAAACGTCTCGTGGCGAAATTATACAATTCAGTATCCGCTAACGTCACCAGTGTTCAATATTCTGTATTCACCATCACTAGAACTATAGATAATAAAATTAAAAACAAGTATCTTCATTATCTATCACGAGAACGCGTCAAATTACAATTTAACGGAACCAAACTAATCATAATAAAACGTATATAAATTAAATAAAAATAAAAAATACCAATAAAAAGATGAAAAAAAAAATAAAAATATAACACCTAGCACCTAGGTACTTAAAGTTTTGTATTTAACGTGAATGTTCGATCGCCATTTTGAATTTTAAAATACTGTTATCTTCATTATCATTTAGTATGATACGGAAATGTATAATCACAAAATAATTTATATTTTATTATTTATCAATAATAAAAAAATATAACATCCAATATCTAATAGACATCTATATTTTATAGCATAATTCAAAGTGAATTTACCTACAATTTACAATTAGCCGTCGACATTTTTATTAGATATTTTCATTTTGTGAAACAAATCTGATTATCATAACATTCATAACTATGTAATAATGATTATTTAATAGATAGGTACTTTAATAGTTAGATATGTAATTTTACTAATTTTAGATTACCTAATGTTCTGAAAACTGCAGAGACATGAATGGAGACACAATTTGACAATTTTATCACATTATTATCGTACTTAATTGTATCTCATGCTTTAATCTAAAATACACTACAAAAATTGTAATCATTTATAGAGAATTAAATATTAATATCGTTTTCTTTCGTTAACGATATAGATAAAATCCATATTTTAAATATCTACAATACATTGTGCCCTCGTTTTTAGTTTAAGTTTTATAATGTTTGATAGTTACCTATCACATAATCATTAGTGATCTAGTATTTAATGTAATTCATTTTAAATGCTACTACAATTCATTGCGAGTTTGAAGTTATGTGTTGTGTATTTTTTAAATTATTTATTTTGTTTTTCGTCGTGATTTAATGAAATTATAATAATTTTCAACTGGTTATTGTCATTTTTGTAATCATTTAAAATCTCCACAAGAGCATTGAAAATATCAAACTGTGAGGGCTGGTAAACTGTAAACTTAATAACAAGGTGGGTATGCTCTTGAACTCTGGCTTCAACTAGTATAGTGAAAAACACTGGTAGGTATAAAGTGTCTTTTGAATTAATTAGTTTGTAAATTGGCAATTTTAAAAGTAGCTATATAATTTATCAAATAAATGTATTAATTAGTAGAATCTTAAAAGTCTTTTAATAATGTTTAAAGTTCTTAATTTTTCTATTATTTACACTTATTTTATTTTGACAGTACTTTTAAAATTATGTTTATAATTATTAAAAAAGAAAACCACGAGAAAAATAAATTATTTTAATGAAAAAAAGTATTTTAAGAGAAATTATGTATTATAATCTTATTAATTAGGTAATACTTACCTGCATTTTTAAGTTCAATATCAGTATTATGTTTACAGCCTTTGCTCTCTCTCTAGCACTTTGTCAATAAATCAAACTAAAAATTAATATATTTCAAAAGACAACAAAGTTTGGTACTCAAAACTAGTAATAATTATTTACCAACAATGGACGACACTAAAGTGATTGCGTCACTTGATACTTTCTATTCTGCATGCATGGATTTGCGGAAACACAATTACGACAGGTGCATCGAGAACTGTACAATAATTTTATCGAAAAACCCTTACGACCAGGTAAATTATAATTACTTTAATTTCTATTTAATGGCGATATTGGTATGGTATGCCTGACATTTATTCTGGGTTTATTGATCAATTTATTCTATTAAATATTATAATAATTAAGTAGATATTCTTACATAAATTTAAGATTTTATTTAGTAGACTTACTAAACTTGAAATTATAATTTTTTTTGTTTTATTTATTGAGTAATTTTTACGTTTCTAATAATTATTCATATGGTTATTATCAACATTTTAAACATTAATTTGTATGATTTAATTTTGAAATATTTTTTGGATTTTGTAGTTTTTAGTCGCAGTTGTGTCATTATAGAAATGGCACTACTCATTTGAATACATTCAATAAAATAGTATAATGTGATATAACAATAAGCTCTCATTTTATATATTTGAGTCCATTTTTTACTTAATGCTTGGATTCAACAAAAACTATAATTCTTAACAATTTTCCAAATCCATATGGATACATTATAATTGTAAAGACACTTACATAAATTAATTTCTTAAATTTTATTTAATTTGTATATTATTTTGGTATTTTCTAAGGCAACGTGGGCTCTAAAAATGCGTGCATTAACTGAACAACTGTCAATTGATGATATTGAAGCAGAAGAAGAAGGCATTGCTGATTCTTACTTTAACTCAGATGCAATAGCTGAAAATGCTAGAGTAGGTACATCTTTAAGGACAGCACAAGATACTAGTAACCAAAGGTAAAGCAGAGTGAACCAGTTTTATTTTCCAGTGTAAAGTTAATTCATAGTTAACTTATAATAAAAATTTTAATTAAAACTGAATAATTTTCTATTGTTTATTTGTAGGCCTCGTACAGTTGGCGGAAGACCCTTAAGTGGCATAGTTCGTCCATCTACTTCATCTGCTGGTGGCAATAATTTACAATTGGCTTTGAAAACACCACGCACTGTCGGTTCCTCAAGACCATTAACGTCTCAATCAGCTAGAAATATACGCCTTGGTACTGCATCAATGGTCTCCCAAATTGATGGTCCTTTTATTAATATATCCCGATTAAATTTTCCTAAATACGCATCTGATAAACAACTTTCAAAGTTGTTGTTCAACTACATCTATTATCAACAAAATGATATTAGAAATGTAAGAGTATATGAATGATTGTTTAATGTCTTAGTTATTAATTTTAAAATGTATTTATACATACTTTAAATACTTAATTTAGGCATTAGACTTTGCTGCTGAAGCAACTAAATATTGCAACTTTGAGGACCCTTGGTGGAAAGTGCAGTTGGGAAAATGTTACGTAATGTTAGGATTATTACGAGATGGGGAAGCACAGTTTAGATCTGCTTTACAACATGGTCCTAATATTGAAGTATTCTTACGCCTTTCACGATTATTCATTCGCCTTGACCAGCCTTTAAGTTCATTAGATATATGCCAGAAAGCCATGTCTTGGTTTCCGCATGAAGTTACATTACTTATAGAAATTGCTAGGTATAACCAAAAAATTTAATTTTTTTTATTATTTTCCTGGCACATGTGATTTCATCAATTTCCACGTAAGTAGTGATAGCACTTGTATTATAGATTATAATTTTTTTCACGTTGTTAATACACAATTATCAAACACAAATTCAATACTGCTGACTAAATATAAAAAAAAAAATTGTAGAAATAAAATTAGTATACTTTTTTATATTTAATTCAGCTTCCTAAATAATGTGCAATTTACTGCTTTACACATATTCCACTAATATAATTAAAATATTGTATTTTATTTCAGAATATTTGAAGGTCTAAATAATATACCAATGTCAGTTAAATACTATAGAGATATACTTGAATTGGATGCTACAGATATGGAATCAATTGCATGTATTGGATTGCATCATTTTTATTCTGATCAGCCTGAGGTAGCCCTAAGATATTATAGGTAGGATAACTAAGTGGTTAATTAAATTTATATATATATATATATTTCCTTTTGTATTTGAATTAAAACCTAAATAATATTGTTATTTCATGCAGAAGACTGCTACAGATGGGCTTATACAATGCTGAACTCTTTAATAACCTAGGGCTATGCTCATTTTATGCCCAACAATTTGATGTAGTTACTGCCTGTTTTGAAAACGCATTAAGATTAGCATTGGATGATAATGCAGCAGACATCTGGTACAATATCAGCCATGTGGCAATTGTATGTAACTATTATAATACA
The DNA here is from genome assembly GCF_002803265.2 of Melanaphis sacchari. Lineage (NCBI taxonomy): Eukaryota > Metazoa > Arthropoda > Insecta > Hemiptera > Aphididae > Melanaphis > Melanaphis sacchari. Next base: position 394,001 of record NW_020270843.1, read on the forward strand.
TATCTATTAATGAGAATAGTTTTAATATTGTGTTATCTGCAGGGTTTTGGAGATTTGGATATAGCTGAGCATAGTTTGCATTTAACATTGTCTTTAAATAGCTCCCATGGTGCCGCTCTAAACAACTTGGCTGTATTACAGTGGCGTAAAAATAATGTGTCCCAGGCTGAATCCTTGTTGAACTCCGCAATAGCAGCTGAAGATCACCTTTATGAACCACATTATAACAGAGCTTTATTAGCTCAAGAGGTAAAGACTCAATGCTTAAGCTACATAAATAAATTGTGTTAAGTTAAACTTAAAAATCTTAAATAAGGTTTTGAATAAAAATTTAAACAGTTTACATTTTTTTTAGATTAAACTTTAGTAGAACAATAATAAGAAACAAAATTTTTGAATTTTATAACACATTACTCATAACTTATTAGTATAAATTATACTGTATAATATTACTTTAACTTAATTATTTTTAACTGATATTTAAAAATATTAATTAATCTTAAAATATAAATGAAATATATCTAAAATAAATTGGATTGTTGAACTTTCCTTGGATAAAAACTCTTTTACACAAAATAAAACATCAAATAATATGAATATAATATATCATTGGTAGTATATTAAAGAAATATTTAAATTAAATAAGATATTATGTAAATATTAAATAATTCATAACAATACATTATATTACTAAATAGTAAATTAATAATATTTTCTTTTTCCAGGAAGGTGATCACCAAACAAGTTATGCTATGGTAAAGAAGTCGCTTTCAATATATCCTAATCATTACAACTCTAGAGATATTTTAAACGAATTAAAAAAATATTTTTCTAGTCTTTAAAAATGATTAGTTTAGTCTATAATTTATTAATTGTATAGTTGTATCTCTTGGTCATATCTTTAACATGTAATTAAGGATGATATTATAATTAAATATTATCTATCAGGTAACATTTTTTCTTTTTTACTTATAAACAAACTGGTTGAAATAAATATATATGTTTTTTTTTCTTTTGCTTTGTAACATTTTTGTTAAAATCGTCTAATATAGAATGAATTATTAATTGGTCATTTTGGATTAAGATATGTTACAATCCGATATTAATTCCTTTTTTTGCTGCTATGGGCAAAAATTCTCCTTGTAAATATGGATTAAAAGCCTGTAAAAATAAAAGTTCTATTATATTATGTTAACTATTAAATTATATTGCTGTAGACTGTAGTGTCTATATATAATTAACATTATTAGAAAACAAAAGGGGAAAAACTAACCTTTTTAACATGAAATTTCTTTGCTACCAAACTTTTATGTTCATCATCTACCTATAAATATTAAATGTAATGTTAATACATCTCAAATACAATAAAATATTGAGTAAATATTCAAAATACCTGAAATGTTCTTACAAGTTCATCCACGTCAACATTGTGTTTATTGCCAGTATTTGATCTTGTGCAGTCAAACATGTGTTCAGAATCACACATGCATTCTTGAGATTCCTGATAGTCTCGACTGAACGCTGCCGTATTTTCAAAATCTGTTATACAACCATCCTCATCTAAAAATTTAAGAGTACCGGTTCTTTTATACATTTTTTCTTAGCTATAATTGTTTGACATTTAATCATTTTTATCATATTTTATGATTAATTTGAGTGTGTACTGATATATTAATTTTTGTTTCAAGATCCTTTTAATAGACTTCCTTATATAACATCCTACTGAGAGGATGGTAGCCTTCCTATGGTGTTATAATGATTCTTGGAAATGTTATGCTTATTATATTTAGAGCAATAGAGCATTATACTGTTGTGACAATTCTGTATTATACTGCAACTGGCTACAGAGTACAGACATATAGCATTCAAAGAAAATCAATTGTATGCTGTTACTGCTGTTAGTTATAATATTAGAGTGAATATTATAAAAGTTAAGGATGAGAACATTTTCTGTATTTAACCCTTTAATTATTCAATACCTATTTCAAATTTAGGGAGATATGAATATTGCAAGTATCAGTGGCGCCGAACACGTACTTGAGGTGGTGCATTTGCACCACCTACGTATAATATTGGTGGGTGGGTACTGGCCACTGGGTGTCTGGGTCCATATGTATTATATAAATAGATCATGGATGTGTCGATTTATGTATAAAACAATATTTTATTAAAGTTTTATTGAAAATATTGACTTTGAACTTAATTGGAATTAATATTTTGTGGGCGTCTAGGTAGGAGTGGGTGGTGGATGGGTGGTTAAAATTTGTGTTTGCACCACCTACTAAAAAGTAGTTCGGCGCCACTGACAAGTATTAAAAGTTAAAATTGCTCATATGTAGCACAAAAATTAAAATTAAAGCCAAGGCTTAATCACAAATTTTTTTACCATTAACTTTTATAACAGATCAATTCACTCTAATACTCAAGTTAACAATATAAAATTCAAAATTGGACATTGACTATACTGAACTGAAGGTAAATTGGCTATACCTAATGTAGTTATTAGTTTATAAGACAAAGAGAACACGAGAATGCGGGTGTAGACCATTAACTATATTTTATTATTTTTAACTATTTAATTAAATTGCTACCTAATACCTGAATTTGTCGTAACTTAAATTATTTGTTTGTATATAAAAGTTAAGCCCGCCTACATTTTTTGAAAATAAGTTACTATTAATGATCTAAAATTAATATAAAACCTCTTGCAAGCCACTCTTGAAATTGCATATAAAACACACACCATCAAACCTACTCTATTCATCTTAAAAGTACAATATTATAATTTTGGTTTAGAAATTATTCTCAAGAATATTTTCTTTGAATTTACTCTAAAAAATTGTGTTATAATTATAGTATATATTCATTAAACGAAGTTAGGTATAGGTAAGTACTAACTACTATAATTCAGTTTAAGTTTTTAACTTAATTATTTACTATTTAAATTGAAGTTGTTTTCGTAACTAATCTTAAACTGAGGTTATTACTTTATTAAAATATAATATTATGAAGAGATTTATTTACCTGTGTATCCCACCGGACATGGGTTGGGTGGATTGCAGTAGGCCGGCAGTGTGGCGTCGGTTTTCACTTCATTTTTGTTTCTTGTCGGGCTATCTGGGTTCAAGGTTTGTACTCCCTCGCCAGCACCGCCTGCAGCAAGCAAAGATTTTCATATAATGTTTTTAGAAACAAAGGTGGTCATTATAATTAATTAGTTAAAAATTTGTAAGTCATTAATTATTAGTTTATTAGTTATTACCAACCAAATTTTAAGTTTATTAGACTACTAGAAATGCGTAGGTACCAAACTCTATTTAATACGGAGATTTGATAATGTATTTATATATTACTACAAGTAATTTATTTTTCTATTATTAATACGGCATGTTGAATTAATTTTTGGCAAAAACACTGCCCCTATATATTATTTTGCTAATTATTATAATATAATAGCTCCATATATGGCCTATATGTTGTAGTTGTACCCAAAAGACAAAAGTGTAAATAGATTCGTGGTACAAATAGCTAAAAAGTAATCTACATATTTAAAAAATAATAATAATGAATTATGTATAAAAAAATAGGTAAAACATTGAACATTGAAATAACCGTAAATGTTTCAAGTTTCTACAGTTAATATATTTTTTTAATAAAAATAGCAAAAATCGTTGGAGAAAAATATTTATTAATTATTTTATAGGTACATTAATGTTCATAGTTTCAAAATTTGGACTTCAGTGTGAGTCGCTTATAAAAAATGTATTAGCTATTTAATAAAAATATTATTTTATTTAATTCCAATAAAAATTTAAGAAGAATTTTGTATTCATAAATCATAAGTCTTAGATGTTAAAGTTAAACATTTTATGAGTTTTTAACTAAAATATTATTTTTGTCATCTTAACGAATTTTGTAAATTATCAAACTTTAAACTTTATCTGTAAAATTAAAATTGTAACTTAACGAAGTTTTATTTTTAGTTTTTTTAGAAATAACTTATAACTTTGTATTTAAATATTGAAGTAGCAATAAAGAGGAAAAATATTTATCTTGGAAATGATAATATAAATTTTTAATGCAATTTTAAAAACTATGTTTAACTATATTATTTATTAAAACGAATAATATTAATTTCACTACCTCATAAAAACAAAATCGATTTGGACAAAAACTCAAGTTTTATTTAAATATTACCGTTTTCCCTTAATTTTACATTAATTTTTAATATTCAATGTATCAACTTAGTTTATTCAATCAGACACCATTCCAGAGCTAAAGATTATACGAAAAAATATACACACATTGCAAAATACTAAAACCGATATCTATAGGTACGTACCTACTACGTAATATTAATCGCTTGTGTCAAAATTAAAAATATAAATTTTAATGTATATCTAATACCTTGTTACTACAAAGATTTGGCATCACAAAATATTACCAAAATAGTTATAAAGATAATAAAAATAATAATTTATATAATGGATAACGATAACGCTATTCCATGAGGTTTATATCTAATTTTTTTTTTTATACCTAGGTATCTATAACCGTGTAAGCTTTATTTAGTGTCTAATTTTCCCTTCTAAGATCCTATATATTTTTGTATCGCTTCCGACTTAAGTCCTAAGCCATAGCAAGTAGAAAGAAAACGAGCGTTACACATACCGCTCACGTATTGCGCTCCCCACAGCGTGCCGTGCTGCACGTACTCGTTGTCCCGGATCGACGGCACTGCGTTCCTGCCGTCCGCGCCCGCGTCGTCGTAGTCGGCCCCGATAGGTTCACGTTCGGTGGTCTTCATCCGCGGCCCGTACCTCGCCGCCGCATCGTACTTGCCACCGTCCATCTCCGACTTGACGATGTCTTTTTCCAGTTGGTTGATGACGTTCTCCAACAGTTTGCTCCGAACGTACTCAGAGTCCTGCGGAATTATCGCGAAGACAAGACGCTTTTAATAACAATACGACGTATAACATAGGTATTATACTTTCACAGGAGGTCGTCGTCGCGTCACGTTTAAGAAGGGATAAAAATCAAGTACCCAGGAGTTGAAGTGTGTAACGGAGCGTGTACTCCAATACAGAGAATAGCCACTTAGGTACTCGTAACAACAGTCGTAACTCGTAACGATATTTATGTAAAGTAAAACATGTACGTGCGAATGAAAATATTAATTTACGAGTATACCTACGCAATGAATGGTTAGCACAATGAATATGCAGGCCTGTCGTTAGGGGGGGGGGGGGTAGGATTCCTCCCGGGCCCGAACGTTTTAAAGGGCCCGAAAAAAGATAACTAATAATATGTAATATATAAATACATATAAAAGATGTAAAATTATTTAAAAGGCAATTTAATTAAAAAACTAATATTGTTTACAAATTTGTGTTTTTAATTTGTTACTTGAAATAGAAAAAGTATAAATATTTGAAATTTATTTGGTCTTGTGAGAGGTTGCGGGAAGGAGGGTGACCGTGGCTCCTGAAACCACCACTAATAGGGGCCCTTAAGCATTTTCCTCCCGGACCTGAACTTTTCTCTCTACGGCCCTGTGAATATGGGTATTGTTTTATTATCTGTTTACTCACATATCCCCTGTTTACTAGTTACATTATATCTTATAATATATATTTATCATTTTTATCTGATTCACTTCAAACATTTAATACATATAATAGACATAAAATGATATATTTATTATTAAAAAATAACAATTTTTAGGTATGTATTTATATTAATAAAATTGCAACCAGTTATTCAAAGATATACATTTCTCCAATTATATATATATTTTTTTTATTAAATGTTTATTAGAAAATTATTTAGATAAATCCTGTTGTGTATATCTATATAATGCATTGAAGTTTAAGTCAATAATTCAAAATTCTTAACCTTTCTTTATTGCTGATAATAACCTTTTACATATCGAAGAATCGATCAAAATTATCTATGATAATAAAAACAATTCCCGATATATCTACTAAGTAAAAGTAGGTGTGAAAAACACATTAATAGCTTACGTACTATTGTTTGTATTATTGTTTCAATTTTATAAAATAATTTGAATAAACCACGTTTATTATAGATAATTAATGGAGATTTTAAATTTTAATATATAAATAATAATATATATGTTTGAAGGGCTAAGCCTTTCCAACTTCCAAGAAATCCCTTCTTCGAATCTCTCAAGTGAATTAATTTATTGAAGGCAATAAATCCTATTGTCATCTCAACAAGAGCTATTGGCATTTAGCTTTAATTTTGAACAAAATATTAACCAGACTTAATTTAAAATAAATTATTATTTCAATTAAAAATGTATGATAGATTTTTAAGATTTATCACAATTATTCACAATTTTTCAGAAGACAGTGTCTTCAAGACACGCATATGAAATAGTTACTTTTTCGCCATAGATAAGTACCAGTGCCAGGTACTAGCAATCTATCTGTTTTCGAGTGTTTTAGTCCGAAATAAATCAAATACTTTAAATAAACAAAGTAAATAAACTAATCTGTTGAAATTATCTCATAAGAAAAAAATATAATACCTAATCATAATATGCCTATACACTGGTTAAAGATAACCGCATTTCAATCAACAATTATAATAAACATAGTGAAAACTTACATAGTTAATAAAAGTTGTTGCAATGTTTAGGTTAAATTGTTTATGTCCAATTCTAATTATTTTTTATAAAAAAAAAATCCGCAGTTAAAAAATCCATTAAAAATTGTAATTACTCAAGTATAATATAAGTCATGAAGATATATTATGGTTGGCTACTCTTACACCACAAAATGTCCGTAATATATTTCATTGTCGAAAAAACAGACTTTATTTTGACAAAAGGTCGACAAGTAAATAATGGATTTTTTTTATGCTTGTTTTTTTACAAAATTAAACCGTAAATTCAACACTATTATGCAAGGAAAACATAAAATCTTTTTATACATTACATTTTAAGGTTTATTTTCAATTAATTTTGAAAAATAAAATATTATTAGCCCTTTTTGCATTATACAACATTATATGTAGTGCACATAAACATCATAAACACACTACACGACTGACGCACACACTTACTCACCTTTAATTTTAAAACACCTAAAGTCTTAAGTAATTAAAATATAGCATAATATGTGATCCACGCTATGTATGTATAATAATTAAATCTCTTAAATATTTACTACTTTTTTAATCCCATATAATAAATTAAGTATAAGTTCTAATTTTCTTAACTTTCAGATTAAGTACGTTGAAATATTGAGATGTATTAACGAGATTATATGAACACTCGACAATTATAGCTTCCCTACTTCTATGACAATAAAAAAAGGTATAATTTTGTATTTTCTATAATGTGAAGCTTTAGTATGATAAATTTATGAATTATAACATATTATATAACTGATGGCAGCTAATAATATTTTCTCATCTGATATGCGTGATGGTTATCATAATATAACCTTTAATGTTAGATCTGTAGAGCTAACCGTTAAATAAGTAAATATTAACAAGATTTTTCAATAGGACAATTCTGGCTCTAGTTATTATAGGTACTTGGCCGTGGCAGCTACGCTTATATTTTGTTTTATTTAGTTCCGTACCACTACTATCATGATGGATATATAGTAACCATAGAATATAGATATTAGATACATGCATGTTCATTTGTAAGAAGGTATGCATACGATTTACTTTTTTAACTGTTTTATATTATTATTTCAATTCTGCAGATTGTTATTGTATTTATATTAAATTTCATGAATCAAATCGAGATTACAATTTTTTTTTCTTTTCTAGGAGCAAGATTCTATCCAGAGATAGAATTTTCATATGAACTTTTGACGAAAAAATAAATTTATGATGTTACGTTTAAATTAGATAGGTTTATAATACGATACTGAATCTTGTGCTCTGATAAAATATTATGTTGTTCGAGCAATGACGATGTGTTAGTGGGTGTCAAACGTCCACGTTCAGTACGTCATTAGTCAATAATGACCGGGGTACCGGAAGGCAGAAAACGGCATTAACGAAAATTTGTCCCACGAAATACCCTGCAGTTTACAGTGTTAATTATTAACTGTGTAAAGGTACCTACATGCTTAATTTTTTTTATGTAATGTTTATTACTTCACGCACGTGATTCACAGGTATTCCACGTGTAATCTCGGTTGTGTAACTTATACATATAAGCGTTTTACATATAAGGTTTTCGCAGTGGTATTTTTTTTTTAGATTTCGATCCTTCGTAATACGATTGTTGCATATGGATATAGTTTACAGATGCGCAGGATAAACAGACGATATAATAAATGTTAAATAGATACAGTATTTTTATCAGGGTTGGATTTAAATTTTAAGGGTCAAAGGTAAAAAGTTGTAAATTTATTCTGTTGGCTGATTTAATGGAATAATAAGTTTGCAAAAATTAATACATATTGAAAGCTGTTGAATGATTGTATAAAAAAATTTTACAAATATAAGCACGAAAATCAATACTAATTAGTCGTATAAAATGTAGCGCGTATCTTAAATGTCTCACGACAATTGATTATTCAGTCTTGATCAGTAAACTGTTTTATATTTCTTATAACAAACACTTTTATTTTAGAATACCAATATTTTTTTTTTTTTTTATATATATACGTATTGAGGCCTCAAATTAAACACTTTATATTTTGGAACACAAAAAATGCCTATGAAAAATATGTGTGGATATATGGTGCCTTAATGCTCTCCGTCAAATTTAACCCTGCGGGTTTTCAGTAATCATTTACAATTTTATTATTATTGTGACTAAACTATGAGTAATAGAATGCGGAGTCTAAAATTATGAAAAAAAAATGTTTCATAATGTTTTATAGGTATACCTACAAAGTTTTTTACACCCCTTTACTGTAATTTACATTGATTTCGAAATATTTATGTATATTATATACATTATACGAACAAAAGTGTAATACATATGTTGAATGTGCACCTATATAATATTTATACATATGTAATTTAACGAATATTTAGTTTCACCTCCTCGTCAATCGAATGCATCACTGTGATTATTACAGTTATAGATATAACTATACCATCACTAATGATCTTACGATTTTCTTAACTATAATAACACATTGAGTACATATTGTACACATCATAATATATTATTAGTATATGGGTACTCACTTTTATATTTTCCGAGTACTTTCCAAACGCGATGACATACGCGGGCACCAAAGCAATGCACAGTATGATAACGTTTGTCGCCATAATGATGGAGCTTTTCGTATGCCTGGAAAACGGATGGAAACGAAGATGAAAACAGACAGATGGTAGTTAGGTAAGTACACGCGTCACTGCGAGCGGGCGTACTGCAGTGTATGACGACAACGATGTAATATAAATGTATGCGAATATAAATATGTATATATTATATGTGTATGTGTGTGTGTTATATATTTATATCGACGGCGTGACGACGATTCGCGAGTAAGGCGCGCCACGGTGGTGATTTTGGATGTGAGTGGTTTTTCCCACGATTTTCTCACGATAGAGTCGATCGTCCTACCCGCGACGACAATACCCAACCTTCCACCCGTTACTACGTATGCGCGCGATTAAATATTGAAACATTCGCGCGTCGTGTTACCCTCCGAATACATTATGCGATATTGTATCGATGTTATACTAATGACTACTATTATTATTATACAGATCGTGGGCGCCTGCAGCTGATATAATTAATGTTTCTACACAAACCGACCGAGAAAATAATGCACTCGCGATGCACTACAGTAGATATTCTGCACAATAACACGATATTAAAAAAATATATAATATGTTATGCCCGGTGTCGACTGTGTAAAATGTAGCGCGTGTGTCGATGCAGTACGACTGTGCAATCGATATCGAATGTTAAACAAAACAAAAAAATAAAAAAATGCGTCGTAAGACATTGCCGTGCTATAAAATCGTTGTTATTATTTATAATATATTTATGTAGATACTGTCTAACGCGGAAACTATCCTCTCGGTCATACGGACCTGTGCAGCTGTCGATGCACCGTTTTTTCCTCGGTCGTTTTGAAAAACCGCGAATGACGGCCTTTTTAAGGCGTTACTGCGAATCGCGTCCGTAAATTATTTACCGCAAATATTATAGGTAGGTCTAAAATATTGATACTGTCGTGGATCGCGAAACGTCTCGCTCGTCCCGCGTTGCACGAATTATTTTATTAATTTTTTTTAACCGCGGCGCATTACGTGTGTAATATGTGTTATGTTGTCGTTGTCCGTATCGTGGTTTTGTTTTCGCCGTTATTTAAATTACCTTTTTCAACGATATGACCCGCATATATGTGAATCCACTCCGTGTTCCACAGGTAGACGACGGCGTCGGCGGGGGGGCAAGTCGTGTTTGCGGCGGATCAATAGGCGCGGCCGCCGACGATGTGTGTGCGTGGCGTTTGGCGTGTGCGAAGTACAACGCCGTATTATTATTATTATTAATGTTACGGACCCCGTCGGAAAATTCGGCGGCGACGGCGACCGAGCCAAGACCACGACGCCCCCCGACGAGAAACGCGCCTGGTGACCGACCGTGGCGGAAAACGCTATTTATTTTATTATAAATAATATTATTTTTTTTTTATTCCTCTCGCAGTAATATAATTTATGGCCGTCCTCCACAGTGACGTTCGTTTCGACGATGTTCGAAATCACAACAACGTTCTAAGTGTTTACGGGTATTTTAATGATAAGTATAATATTATGTTGTTCTACAGAAATGACCTCCTCCCATACAAATACCCATTTCTCCAGGTCTAAAGAGAGTATAATAAAAAAGATCTCGACCGAAGGGGAGGCAAATGCTGCTTTCACCGCCCACAACTCATCTGAAAACGTCGTTAGATCTGCAATGGTATATATAACTATATTATTGCAATGAGCGCCCAGACATACGAATTTATCAATACTGCTGCGTGATATAATATAATGTATCATTGTAAGAGAATACAATTTATTGTTGAAAAACAAACAAGTATTTTATATTTTATTTAAATTCAGATTTCTATTTATCTACGAGAAAACGTCGAGAAAAGAGTCACGTGATTAAACGATTGCGCTGCGATCAAATCAATCGTTACTTGAACCGCGGTGTTACGAATCATTACATATTATTTTATAATTTGCAATATTATGCTATTAATTCATACATGTGTTATTATGTGTATATAATATACTTCATAAACATTTTACTTAACAATATATAATATAATAGGAAAAACAATTTTAAATTAAAAATATTTAACCTAATATAAAATTGTGTTGTATGTATAATGTAGTAGAAGCACTAGAAGCTGTAAGAAATTGTAATATATTCTGATTTTTTAACCTATTTAATGTATAACTATTATTCAAAAGGAATACACATTCATATTATTTTAATGGACACACTTTTTATAACTTATTAGTAGCATTGTTAAGGCTTCCTTTCAATTGGCAATTAAGCAACTATTTAGTCAAATTTAAAGATTTTATATTGATTGTATAAATTAAGTATTTACTTGAAATTATTTTTTTTTACCACCTGTCCACCCTACCTATATGCAAAAAATAAAAACTATATTCAATTTTCCATAGAAATTACTCCAATAGCAAAGATTTAAATATTTTTATTACTCCGAAAGTTGATACCATTCACAAAAATAATTACATTCACTAAACGTATAAATTCCAAAAATCAGTTTTAAATATTTATGTATAGGTAGATATCAGCTCAATCAAATGATATAATGAGAATGAACTTTTTTGGTGAATTACCCTATATGTAACCATGATATTATAATGTTATTAAGATTTATTTTTTGATAATGGCGATTGTAAAGATAGTATATAGTCATAAAAACCAAATTTCGAAGAAAAAGCTGAAAAGATTACTTAAATGTTTTTAATGCAGGAACGCCCACAATAGTGTTGATATATGAAATCGAGATAGAAAGTAGTAACTATTGAGTTTATTCACTATATATTATAGCCATTTTGGATAAAAAATACACCGTAGCCCGTTTGCACGTAATATGATGCGGTATCATATATGTGATAATGATACATATCATATCTATAACTATATATTATATATTTGGTAATTTAAATTTATCGCAGGTAATAAAACTAATAAGGATGATAATATTAAAAGTTAAAACTATATATGCAATTTTAGCAATACCTATTCTGATTTATAAATCTTTAAATCTTTTTATCAAAAGATAAACTCATATACACACAAAACACTCATGTTATAAAAATGTACTAAAATTATTATAATAACACATCATACTAAATATTTATGATAATTTTCAACTCATAAGTGGTTTAAATATTATACATTTATACCATATAAATATTATAGTTTTTTACCGTATTTGTCCACGTACAACACAGAAAGACTCGAGAGACAAAAACAATTATAAATAGCCGATACCCTTCGAATCCCGGTTTTAACATAAATTATACAGGGATACTGTTTTAATAGAATTTATATTTTATGTTTTTAAATAACTCTGTTGGAATAAATTATTTTTCCCTGCAATTTATTTTACAAATAGGTTAGGTATCACACTGATGTGTCCTTATTCGTATACACGATTAAATTGTATGGAATACAACGTAGCAACAGAACAAGTAAAAATTCAATTATCCCCATGAAAAAAAAAAATTCCAAAACACTCCAGAGTCTCGTAGCTTATAGGGTATATCGACATATCGTATATGATACTTATTAGGTATATAATACAATATAATTCACTCTGTGTATACTATATACTATATAGTATATAGTGTATATTAACTTAACCTTTAGTTAATGCATTGCGTTTATATATATATATTGTTATTGTATATAGACATATAGTAAATAATATATAGGAACCCTTTTCTGACAACAATTTATTTCATATTTATCATCTAATATATATTATAGATCGGTGATGACTATGGCCTGGATTTATATGCTTTAAAAACTTCAGAAATATTCACTATAAAATATGCATTTATGCTCTTATTTTATAGAAATATACCCTATTAAATAAAAATATGCAAAAAAATCATTTATTTTCTCTGTTATACATAAGATGTCAATTGGGTCATTATTAAAGATGTATTATTATATTTGAATTCAATGATAAATCGTTAATCGTTATTCGTTTTATATGAAAAACAATTTTGAGCGGAAATGGATTGTCAGCCCCCTCATATATTATTAAGTGTATTTCATTATACATTTTTTGATGCTGCTTTAGTAATTAATTTTACTTTTGGTATTACAGTAGGTTGAATTTTTTCCGAAAATATTGCATTTATTATATTATTAGTATTCAGTTGTTATAATAACATGTATTTATATCATATTTTATCAACTTATATAACTCAAAATATAATAAAATCTTTCTATAAATATTGTAAAATAATAAAAATAGGTCCATAGTATAAATAAATAATATCTTAAAATAAATTAAAAATATCATATGCATAGGTATAGTAAAATTCATAATAATGTAATATACGTAAAAGTTTAAGTTTCTACGAATAATGTTTTTAAGTTACTTATAACAAAATAATTAGAACCGTTACATACCATTGAAATAAGTAATTTTGTCCGAATTTTAACTGAAAATGTCTATAAAAAATAATTGCTCAAAATTAATTTTTAGATTGCACTTTTGATTGAACTACTTATGAGAAATCTTGCATTAAGAATTCAAAACTTAGAAAAAGGAAAAAGGTTTAACAGCCATATAAATATTTACCTAAATAATTGTATGTTCATGGACTCATGGTGTCAAAAATCTCTTATCGAGGGGGTTATGTATTTAGTGTTATATAGTACTTGTGCTATAATATACGTACATAATACATTGTAATTTGTCATATTCATTCATATTTATATTTTTTATTGGTGAATGGAGTTAATAGTAAACTGTGCTTATTCTAGAGACTAAGGGTGAAAATTGTGTTGCGATGAAAATAATTGGATTTCAAAAGTTGGTGTTCTTAAATTAGAAATACTCGATAACGTAGCTGAAAAAATATATTTTGTATGATCATAATATATGATGTATCATAAATATTGTTCGCAATACTAAAATAAAATACAATACAAAACGTTAAAAAAATGAATTGTGTTGGCATTTTTCAATGTTAATATGGGTGCACTTAATATAATTTGCAGGTGTGCTATTGAGGTATCATGTACACGCAATATGCTACAGTAATAAACTCGCCAAAATAAATTTCAAAAAATACAACCATATATAGGTACATATCTAATTTATTTTTTATGTATATGCGGGCATAACTCGGTTAATCGTATTTGCGCAAATCAGCTGTAAATTTGGTTAAAAATCATAATATCTAGTATAAAAATATTATTTTTTTTTCTATTGTTTAATACAGGCCGTAATTTGAAAGGTTGCAATGTAAGATTTATTAATTTTATTTTTATCTTATCGAAATATTATTATATAAACCCGTAAAACAGAATACTGCAAACATATATTTTATAACAAATACGGAAAACTTTCCCAGTCCTCTGTATGATAGATGGTGTACAAGTAAATTATAATTTATTGCCGCAATATACAAGCGTATAGACGTATAGTAATCGTATAGATATATTGTAATATAGGTGCCCACACATGTAACAACGTGTGCGTCAAATATACATATAGAATATATATTATATATATCTACTCTAAATTTGAAATTAATTCGACAAGGTATGGCCACAGAATTAATGCAATTTCATTTATTCTGTGCTCTAAGTATTGTAGCGTCGGTAGTAGTGTAGTACCTAGTTGTATTTTATGTACTTGCTGTACGACAACACTCGTTAGAGCCAATAAAATTATTTAGAAATATCATAAAATAAATTAATAATTACAGTATAATATATTATACATTTTAACAATAAATTAATGGCTAAAATTATATCTTTTAACTAGGTATTGTGAACACGATAATACATATTTTATGATTTATGTATGTAAACTGCAGTTAGATAAGCATTATCATTTTTAAACATACTTCATAGACATTTCTTACATTTCTTAATTATTGAATGTTAAGAATGCACTTGAAATGTATTTATTATTAAATTTCACTAACATAAATCTTAAAAACAAAAAATTATCGTTACACAAGATTTGATAGGCGTTTATTAAACCTAGACGATCTAGTTTAAGTCGAATTCATTCTAATCATACAACTTGGGTCATGGTAATGTATAATAATGTATGCTTCATTTATACTTAAAGACCCACCATCAGCCCACAAACTCAAAATACGCGGAATTATGTAAATACGATTTGCAGAATACAAGTTTCGATATCATTGGTGATTGAAAATTTTACTGCATAGCCTACCTAAAATTTGGAATTTCCTTAATACTTCAATACGTGATTAAAACAATGGATAATTGAAGTTGGTTAATGGTTTGTAAATAATTATTATCATTATTGTATAAATGCATCATACCATTCATACCTACTATAGTAAAATGTATTTATGTCATGCTAAACTAAAAAATGCAAAAAAATCATAATTTGAATTTATAATTAAATGGGTAAATATGGACAAATACCAAGTGGGTACTATAGCCTGTAGGTCCGAGTGGGCCATTATAATGGATGTGTTCAATTTGAATTCAATCATATATCATTTATCGTTGTATATGAAAAACGATACCGAGCGAATCCTATACAGTTATTCGATTTTATGTTATGCCAAAAATATAAAATCGATTTTGTCAAAACGGATATCGCATAGATATTGCTGTTTTCAATAAATGTTTTTTCCGAAAATGTTGTTAATCACTGCGAGTGTTTTATTTTGATCTTCCAGAGTACAAATTAGATCCGATTTCCTATCGAAAACCACCCGCAACGTTGAAGATAGAGACAAGTTTTCAACTATACTTATCGTACCACACAGACATTGTAAAATCAATAAATTCACAGTTCGGCTCGAAACCGATAAAGTATTATTTTTGCTGTTCGCGAAGTAACACAAACGACGTTAAACTTTCACTCGAGTCCGGGCAAAAAACGCAATGTCTGCAAGCCACAAGTCTACACACCGTGCACAGTAATCGAAATGTGTTATTTAAAAAAACAAATGCGTAATTATGTGCTGTCACTAATAACTGGACCGGTGTATTGATTAGTGCGTTTTATTCAATAATTACTGTTTAGGTGATTTTTTCGTCTACAACGATCTTCTTCGCGTTTTAATATAGGTATTCATTTTACGAATCCGGCATGGTCTTTATGTACGGTTAAAGTGACAGTCGATATTGTTGTCAATCACGCGCATGCGCGCGTTTAATACGTTATATCGTGTTACCCTGAACTGTTCCGCGCGGTTTTCTTCCGACGGCGGCTGCGACGGAAACTGAACGCGGTGGCCGCGGACGCGTGGCCGACGGACAGTACGCCGCACCCGTGTACACGATACCAGTGGCGTAGCTAGGAATTTCTGAAGGGGGGTGTGTTAATTATAAACATTAAATATTATATATAACACGTACAAACTAAAACTTTTATTTTAATTAATTAATATGTATACATAGTGTTTGTATGGTATGGTCGTATATATTTAAAAAAAATATATATTATAAAATAAAATCCATTCGTCGTTTTTGATTGAATGACAATTTTTGTATTACTTCTTCTACTGTTACTTCGACTAGTCTTTATATCGCGATACCGCATTACCGCAGCAATCGCGATATTGTTAACCTGTATATTATATGTAATTACTAATTAGTATTGTGCATTATTTTATATTTCATATTGTATTTACGGTTTACCTATGTTCCTATTTTATTATATATAATAATGTATATTGTAATACATAATATGTAATAATAATGTAGTATATGATACGGCTCAAGGGGGGTGTCATATCCACCAAACACCCCCCTTGTATACGCCACTGCACGATACCACGTCGCGAATCGCGTGTGTTCGCGACAGGGGAATGGGGACGACAGCACGGCGCAGAAGATGACGAGACAGCAGATAACAACTGTTGGTCGGGCGCAGAACTTCCGCAGATATAGGTACTCGCGCCCAAAAAAATCGCATCGCGTTTATATACTATGTATTAAAACAGTTCGAAAATAAAAAAATATTACGTTAACTATTCTTAAATTTTTTTTTTTTTTGCACAAAATATCTAATGTAAATCATCCGCGTGTCTAATTTGTTAATGACAATTAATCGTTAAATGTTTCGAACGAAAAACCTTAAAATTAAATCAAATTAAAACTTGAGTGCACAATGCATAGTACACATGTCACATACATACACACTGACTACGATTTGCATTCCCATAATATGAACGATGAGGTAATGCGTCCGTGTCAAATCGACCGACAATATTCGTAAATTTCCGTAACACGCAGCGATCGCCTTTAGTGAATGTCAGCGGGCGGTGTGGGTTCGTCGTTCGTTGTTCGTCTTACGGTGAGTATTCGCGGTATGAACGGTTGTCCTCCGTTGGCGACAATAGTAAACGACGACAACCGTACGTACCTATGTCCGGCGCCGGGACAGGCGTTTACGGCACACGGACGGCACGCCGTGCGCGCCATGTGGCCGCCGATGTGTTGCAGACGATCGAGGACGGCCGACAACCGTGTCACTTGAGGCGATGAGACGCGGCCGGTGACGAGCGAGTGAGTGACCGCGCGCCCCCCAGTACGACAGCCAGCCGACCGGCACCGGTGACGGCTATAGCCGATGTCTGGTTACCGCCGCGATGGCGATCATCAACGGTGGCCGCGCGTTCCGTGTAGCGCAATTATGTTTCTCGGCGGCCACCACGTCCCACCCAGATCACGCACCAGGGCTGTTCTCGTACCGCACGGGAACAGTGTCCAGCGCAGCAGTGTGCTACTTGCGATTAATGCTGTCCCAGAACTACCATCCTCCGGAGAAGGGCCGCAGCAAACGTCGCAACGTCGCCGGTACAACTCGCGCCGGCATTTACCCGGTGCGACGGCGTACCAGACACTATAATATACTCGTGTGCGCGTACCTGCTGTTCGCACCGCGTGCTATCACGCCGTCCGCGGCCGCTGCGCACAGCTGTCGCGTACGGGTTGAGTTTATTTTAGTTGCATTGCCATTGATAGCGATAGGTATAACGAAGTATTATTACTATACCATGTGATCGCAGAACGTTTAAGTAGTTTTTCAGCGGACAAATGTTTCAGAGTAACTATTTAACAGCATTTAAACGGGAAAAACTCGTCAAAGTCTTAGCGATTTAAGACTTGTAAGAATATTTGAATATAATCAATAATAATTCTCATTCGTCATAAATGTAGTTAATAAATTAATGTATTTGATCTTGTCCCAAATCACGCGTCCGAGCTGCACCTGCCGGTACAGTGTCCACGCGTACATTACCTACTGTCCCGAATCGTGAAGAACTCGCACACATGGATACCGGAAATGCGTTGACAAAAATACACGTTTTGACTAAAATTAATTTAAAGGTTTAAATTAAATGTTTTATAAATTTTTTTTTTTTTTTTTGCTCTCGATATTTTTCAACTTTCTTTTTTTTTTAAACTGCGCGGAACGTGTCTTTCTTTTTATCTTCTCGAGATCTTTCCAATATCGACGTTTGATCACATCAATTAACGGCGTTTTAGCTGCTAGCTTCTGAATATTGGTGTTTTGAAATTTTGTTAAAAACTACATGGACAATCTGAATAGAAATAGCAACCAACAGGTAACTGTGGTCCGTAATAGAAAAATAAAATTGTATATTTTTACTTTATTTTATGCTCATTATTTTCTAGCATCTCGTGTAATGACGAATATGAAGTTTCGAAATTCAAAACTTCATAAAAAGGTAAAGCGACATTCTACTATACATTATAGCTTGTTTCCAACAAATTTACACACACCTTACACTCTAAAAAAAGAGAAATTATTAGATTTTTAACAATAAAAAAAAAAAAAATCCAACAGGAGGCTGTAGGTCGTATAAGACAGAAAAAATTGCTTATTTTTCTCTTTTTTTTTTGTACTCATAGTTTTCTGACATCACATCTAATGATGAACATGAAGTTTCGAAATTCAAAACTTATTCCTTCACCTAGATCTTGCATGAAAATGGTTTTTTGGGGCCTTTTGTAGTAAAAATTTTAAAAATTATGTTAATGATTATATCAAAAGGTAGAACGACACCGCATTAAACGTTTTAGCCTATTTCCAATAACTTTTTCAACATCCTTCTACCTCAAAAAGCGAAATATTTGATTTTTTTTTTCTTAAAACCGACAAAAAAAATTTTTTTTTCTTTACATAACCTTGTTTGTGCTCATAGGTTTTTGGCATCACATCTAATGATGGATATAAAATTTTGAATTTTAAAACTTATTCTTCACCTAGATGAAATGTGATTGTTTTAAAAAAAACGGTTTTTCGAGGCCTTTTGTTGTAAAATTTTAGAAAATCATATCAATGATTAGATTAAAAGGTAGAGCGACGGTGCATCAACCATTTTAGATTGTTTTAAACAAATTTACAAACACTTTACACTCTAAAAAAGAGGAATTATTAGATTTTTAACAAAAAAAAAAAATCAACAGGTGACTGTGGGTCGTAGGAGAAAAAAAATGTTAAATTCTTATATTTTTTTTATGCTTTTTATTTTGAGGCATCTTATCTAATGCAGAGTCCATTTAGTGGGAATCAATGTGTACGGTTTATTATTTACTTTTAAAATAGTATCTACTTATTGACCTTCGCCCTGCTAAGATAATGTTCATAATTACAAATGCACTGTGAATTATGTACATCAATTGTTTGGTTTTGTTTGTCAAATTATGAAAAATTTCAAAGCTATAAGCTTACTTTTTAAAATTTTCAGTATTGAAGTAAGCTAGCAAGACCTATTGATTGCCGATTTCAATTAATTTTCATTTTACATGTAAACAAGTGTACAAAATTTCAAATCTAAGTTTACATATTTTCGAAATTTTTTTATGAATTTATTGTATGACCTACCCGTGCGATCTTTTTTTTATATTTATTGTAAATTTTATAGACTACCGTACCTATACGACGGTCCGCTGTCCGCTCCCTTTACGCCTTGTTATCATCCTGTCGGCCGAGTCTCGTCGCCGAACCGTATAACACTCATGTTTTCGTCGTCGTTACTGCAGTCATTGCAAACGACATAGCTGCTCATCACCATGCAATCAACACTATCGGTCGACTGCCACCACACTTATACTACGGAAGCGAAAATCTACTATACCAAGGTCCGAGATGTCGTGACTAGTAAAAAATAACAATATTCTATGAACTCACTATTTCCATTTCACATACACCACATAATGTTGTACGATATTGCGTATCATGTCAAATGTCCTGTCCAATGTCGATTTATTATTTTATTATTAATAATATTAAATTAAGCAATCGATAGATGACGCACAAACGTGCTCCTCGCATACGTGCACGCGGATACCGATAACAGGTTAGAAAATATGTTTAAGTATTTTGAAGAAATTTAATTTTAAGGTTCTATTGTTTTGTGTTTTTGTCTTGTCGTTTTTTACATTTTTATTTTTTCACGGCGCCGAACGCGTCTTAAATGTTACTCACTATAGTCGGGTCAGTCGGGAGAATGAAAAGTGGCCGCTGATGCGAATGCCCCCGGGTGGCAAATTTCTGTAATTGGTTTCCAAACTAATGTGAAAAAAAGGCGCGTATTTTGAATTATTAAATGCAATGTATTTACATATTTTCATAAAAATATAATGATTATGTCATTTAATAAAAATTTATTACAATGTATGTACAAGTCATATAAAACACAAATTAATAATAATATAAAATATGTACATAATTTAAACAATTTAAACTAACATTCTTCATCAATTATGTCGTCGTCATTTTCTTCATCGCCCCAATCGCTGTCGTCCTCTTGTAATGTAATGATAATTGGCTCCAATGTGATATCCCTCAATATTTCCTTTTCGTTGTCTTCATTCTGAATTTTTTCTGCGTGTGCAACACAGTTTTCCCACTCATTTTGTGTCACTGCATCAATAGCCGCGTGCGCCAACTTTTCGACATCTGCCATCTTTAAAGTATTGTTATTTTTGGCTACCTCCGCCTTAACCTGTGTCCATATCAACTCAATAGGGTTGTACTGAGAATAGTAGGGAGGTAATCTTATGACTTCATGACCCATTTGAAGTGCTATTTCGTCCAGCTCGTACCGTTTATACGTTGGAACCAGTTTTTTTACTCGCTCACGTAATTCGGACAGCCGTTCTTGTGGTGAAAAATCAGCATTTTTATTTTTCAGCCACTCTTCAACAACGGCTTTCCGGCTATTGCTTTTGGGAAAACTGTCCATCAGCATTGAGTGATACGACGCATTGTCCATGACGATGACTGACGGCTCTTCGAGGTGGTTTAACATTGAAATAAACCAATTTTTAAATACATCAGCATTCATAGAAGTATGGTAGTCGCTTTCAAAGTTGCTAACATTAGCTCGAAAAATTAATTTTGAATCGTTAAGAAAACCATACTTCGTAGATCCAGCGTGGCAAATAATGAGACGCCCTCCTTTTCCCGTAGGAACTTTTAGTCCAGCGGTCTCTTCAGCATTTTGCCATATGCGTGATGTGCTGTGGTTTTGGTTAATCCACGTTTCATCCAAATACACGATAGGACGGGTGTCTTTTTGTTCACGTAGTGTGCATATTTTTCTTAAAAAAGTACAACGTAGTGCTACTATGTCGTTTCTTTCCATAAGGAATTTCCGACCATCGTTGCACTTTTTAAAAGAAAATTTCAAATTTTTTAATAGCGAACGCATCGACCACACAGATCCTTCCCAAGCGCACTTTTTCCTCACTTCGGTTAAAATTGTGAAAGCTGTCGGGTACTCACCCCTGTCATAAAATTCATGGACCGTTCTTCGTACAATGTCAGCATCAAAATCGTCCAACTCGGTTAATGGTTTTGAACGTTTATATGTTTTCCGCGGAGACTTGAACGTAGGGCCTTGTACTTGTACCGCATCTTCAAATGTTAAACCATCTTTGCCTTCCTTGCATATGCGTCTCACAGTTCTCTCAGATAAACCACAAGCTTCAGCAGTGACTTTGAGAGACTGTGCAAACATTGACGGAAGAATTATATCTTGTTTAGATAGGTCTTTTATAAAGTTATAAACATTAAAAACCATTTTTTTTGTTTGACTCCGGGTATCACTACCACTTTTACTAGCCATTATATTTAAAAAATATTTAACTGAAAACAGTAATAACTAATAAAAAAAATTATGTATTTTAGTTTCTAAAGGCTACTATAACACGACACAACACTTAACACGTGGAATAATTGTTGCCAAATGACAAATATCAGAACAGGGAAGCAAATGTTGTGTATACAATACACATTCTTTTTTTTTTATATAATCATATATAATACATTATATTATATTATATTATATTATATGGTATGTAGTGTGTAGGGAGGAGACCCCACTATATAATAAAACTACAATAACCGAGGGTAAATAGGGAAAAAAAGGTCCCGTACAGCTGGTTCACGATGAACTGGTCTGACGATGTATACCGATCGCACCCTTCGATTTTCATTATGAAATCCCCTGTTTTTAGCAAAAAAAATCTTTGCTATCATATTTTTCAGCGGCCACTTTTTATTCTCCCGACTATAGAGCTTTATTATATTAGCGTTTTTTTATTCATTACTCATCAGATAACGGTGTATTAAGAGTCTACATTTTCGAGCATTATTGTTTTGAATATATTTTTTTATCGAAATCCGTTAAGAACTACTTACACGGAAAACTCGATATTTCTTTTAGGTAGGTAATTAATTTTAATAAATTAATTTTGTTTATTACTAAACGCTGCTCGTTTTTACATTTATTGCTTGCGTTTAGAAAAAAAACACGCGAATTCGTTGGGAAGAACTTCCACAAATATACTTACGTCTAAAAAAATCATATTACATTATACACATATGTACCTATTAAAACAATTCTAAAATATTATATTATACTACTTCTTAACGTCATGTTTTTGTGCGAATGGTCCGCGATTCACGAGTCCAACTTGTTAATAATAATTAATGGTTAAATGGTTCTTACGGGAAAAACTCAAAATTAAATCAAATTAATACCTCTGTAACTCTATATATGATTCACACAAACACAGATACATTGTCACTAAACTACATGCTTATATTATGGCAAGGGTGGCCAAACTGCGGCTCGCGAGCCACATGCAACTCCCGCCAGTCTCATATGGCTCGCATCTAATCGTAAAATACTAACATTATCACAACAAAAATTATTTTCAATATGAGTTTATGTATTTGAAGAAGTATAATATTTTATTAAATTTAAATTTATAGGAAAAATTTACAACAACAAAAATAGGTGTTTTTGATATATTATTGAAATATGTATTTATTTTTATTTTTAATTATTAATTAATGTCATATATTGTTTCGCATTTTATTACAATAATTGATAGGAATCTAATTATCTTCTTTACGATAATCATATACATATATTATAATGAACTTTTTTCATTTTGGCTCTGGCTCTTACATATTTATTAATATATTGGGCGGCTCGCAAGTGTCTTCTTGCTGGTCACTACTGTTATATGGTAATGCGTTTGTGTAAAATCGCCCGACAATATTCATAAATCTCTATAACGTACAGCGTTTGCCTCTAGTGAATATTCACGGGATGGTCACAGATTTACAACCTTCAGGGTCTGGGAGGAGACTACAAAATCGCAGTGCTGCCGGTACAGCTCACTCAGGCATTTACCTGTCGTACAATGACACCAGGTGACGTGATGAGCACGGTCATTATCGGCTGACCTTTATGACGACTCGATTGAGCACGACAAAAAAAAATAAATTTCGTGTATAACGTATTCAAATTTTAAATATTACATATATTGTTTAGATTACTAAAATTATACTTATAGTCGAAAAACACACACGAAAGTAGAAAACAACTAAAAGAAACCAAAAAATTGATTTCTATAAATGGGCTTATTAGGAGTACTCTGAATTTAAAAATGCTGACAATCTACTTAAATACTTATTGAAAGTTGGAAATAAGTATTTGGGGAAAGAAATTTTACTTTTTACTTTTTTCGTGTATGAGTGGTACACTTAACTAACTGACCCAGAAAACCCTGTCTTAATATATAATAAATTAGGGCCCGGGACTTATTGATCTAAAAACATATAAAACAAATACACGAAAAAAAGCATAAAATGAAATAAAAACGTTAACGATAAAAATATGAACGTCGATAATCGACAAGCTAATCAAGATTGAATATATTATAATAAAGTGTAAATTTTAACAAGAAAAATGCAAATCTATGTAAAAAAAAAAAAAAAAGTACAGAAATGAATAAAACGTACCAAAAATACTAAAAAATGACCGTAAGACATGATATTCCACGAAAATGCAAGAAATTCAAAACAAAAATTGTACCATTAAATTCTTTAATCCATGAATCAAATTTCTATAAAGACGAGCAACACAGAGTAAAAGAAAAAAAAATGAAATTCCATCACGTGCCGGGCCCTAGTAAAATAATATGTATGTGATTAAAAACCGATTACAGATTTTTATTCATAAATATTCATGTTCAAAAGTATTTTATTTAATGTTCTCCGGTACAAAGTGGCAACGTCGCATCATATTCGTGCTCAGTCGTGTTGCCCTTCGAGGTATTTGGGTCCCTAATGTCCCTATTGTTGGATTGCAACCGCGCTCAATCGACTTGTAAAAAAGGTCGATCGTGCCCAATCGGATTCCAGCCCGGTGACAGCGTCCGACCACTATGTGCACGTGTACAATACCTGCTGTCTGCACCGCGCGCTTCCCCACCCAGACCGCGGCCACTGTTCGTTGGCCACGAACGAGAATACGATCGGTTCGCCGATTACGCGGTGGCCGACGCCCCGTCCACTGTTCGGTGAGCGGAATAATCCGAACGCCGTCAATGTCGTAATCGCCCCAAACGCGCGTTTTCTATTCAGACCGTCGAGGACGTCGCTATGCTTTATCACTCCTCGTCGGTAGTTTAGCCTACGACCGCTGTACGTCGACGCGTACCAACAATCAGTCGTTTACACAATATTATTAAATTATCTATCGGTTGGGTCACCGACGATGGTGATAGGTATTATATCGTCCCTATAAAATATTGTGCACTCGTAGAGGGTACAAAAATTAGTTTTTCAACTTAAACGCGTCTGTTATTCACAATATTATTACGATGTATGTATGAATGAATATCATAAAAAACAATAAAATATTTTCTTATGTGGTATTTCCGTTCGGTTATACACGTGCAAAATCCACCGTATTTCTTAAAACACATTTCTTATTGCCATTTCATAAACGAGGAAGTACGTATAAAACCATACAGGTAAGCATATAATAGATGTGTGCGTTCAATAATGTCTCCAATGTTAAAAAAATATATATATATATTATTGCCTTAACCAAAGCGCGTAACAATCGAAATATTTCGGCTTACTATTTCCTCCCAACTGTAAATCATTGTCATCTGGAGTTCCGAATCGATAAAATATTACATACGAAACTATATATATTAATCGTTTCACAAATCACAATGTTATTTTATGTTTGGCAATAAAATCGTTTTACATAATACGTATTATCTGTGCGTGAAACGTTTATGTGTACAATGTACATAAATAAATACATCGCACATATACAAATAATCTAAGTGTATACCCAGGGGCGTCATTTGAGGATCAGGACGTGTGGTTGCACTACTTACTTTTAAAATAGTTCGAATTGGCCTGTGCTCTGCTGAGATAATGCTCAAAATTAAATCTTAAATTGTATTTTAATTGTTATATTGACATTTATCAACATTGGTATACAGTCATAATGATAACAACTATAAATTACATTGGTTATAAACAAATATAATGCTATCAATTAATTGAGTAAACCGGATGACAGGTTATTGTCCAAAAATTATTTATTTTTTTACTGTTTTTATCGCATTTTACACCGCATGGTAATTGCTATGACTAATAGATTATCTATTTATTATAATAACTGATAATATTATAAAATCCACATGCATACTACTTTGTCAAATTATAAAATAAGTAAAACTTAGTTTAATTATAATTTTACGTATAAAAAACGACAATTTATAAATGTCAATATTAAGTACTTTTTTTATTTTTTGCTGTTGCATTTCTTCTTCTAGCTTTTTATACATGAATTACTATTTTTCACTATTAAAATAAATAATTATTTATTATATTTTAATTTTTAAATTGATTTTACTATTTTATATTGATTCAATGATTTAGTCCATGATTTATGGAAATAATTAAAAGCAGAATAATGTACTTATGTACGTATACACATATCTATTTTTATATGGCTAGGTGAAATTTCATAATGGTCTGCTTGAAACCTACTCGCACATCCGAAAAAACATGAAACGACGCCCATGTGTCATCACATAAAAAGAATCAAAAATTTTAATACGTGGTGTTCAATGTGTGTAATGGTTAGTCTAAATTATTATAATTTATAATCTATCAAAATTTATATCTCATATTATCGTATAGGAAGGAAAATTATGCTCGTTTGATGATACACTATGTATATTTATATTATGTTTATAAGTAACCTGCAAAGAAAAGTATTCAATAAAACGTCTTGTATAAGAAAAAAATTGGCGGGGGACTAATACTATGCATGGCCCGTGTACCTATACAATAATGACGGAGGGTCAATTGTACACATACTACGTTTTTTGTAACGTAAAAAATAATAATAGTCAATACCTAATCTATATCCGTTTTGCCAAGACCGTCGTTTTGAGCGTGGCGGCAACTCATGGAACACAATCCACAGGTAGTTAGTCCTCAGTCCACAGTCCTCTAACCTAAACAGTGTCATTATTTCTCTAGCCGTTGTACTAGCATGTTGTCCCTACTATAATATTATTTCAGCTATACCAAAATCATAGTGGTTCTTTTTAATCCTTCATCAACATTGTGGTTGAAAGTATAATTACTTAAATCCGACATTGCATACGGTTTTAAATCCATCCATTTTACTACGTTTCAAAATCAAAATCATTCGCTCAAGTCGGTCGTGTAGTTGTAACGAAGCAGGATTACCCAGCGGTCTCGACAAAGAACTCTTCTAAACAAACTTTAATTATAGAAGGTAAGTTTTCTTGAGTAAATTAATTATTTAGAATATTTCTTAACTGCAATGTAAAACTAACTTAGGTGTTTGTGTACGTATATTTTAAATACTTTGTCCAGCGAGGGAAAGCGTTGCGGCTCGACATTAATCGATTCTTCTGTGCGTTTCCACTCGATACACAGCCACCGAGACCGGTCGACTACGGTGAGATGACGACACGTGGTGATGCGCAGAATTGGTGAATTCTTTCATTGAATAATGTATTTATGTACATGTGTGCAACAATTACACAGGTAATATCTCACGAAATATGTTAGTAGGCATTGTTCATTTTTTTATATCTAGTAGCACAAAATCATTTTTGTCTGAAACAGAACTAAATTAAAAATTAATTATAAAAAATAACAAAAGTAATTTAAATGTAAATAGTTAAAACCAAGAAAACAAAATAAAATTATGAAGCGATATTCAGTTTTTAAATACAGCACTTTCACGTTTTTGACAAATAAATAGCATATTATTACTGTGAGATCATCATTAATATTTTTTACAACATATCGTTAGTGGTATTTATTGCTACAAAAAATACACTCAACACCAAAGTTAGTATTTTATATTTCAGTCACACAAAATACAATAATATACATTAGTTTCAACTATGCTACTATTCGAGTTTGTATTAGTAGCTCCTTCAAAAAGTATAACTGTATTAATAATATTTCTAAAAAACTTCAAACCTATAGTTTGGCTAGTCACAGCTTTTATTTTTTTCATATTTATTTAGTGCTGGAAAAAGACTTCTTATCACATTTTGCTTTTAAAATAGTATTTTTTTTTCTATTTCAATTATTTGTATTGAATTTTATTTTTCCGAGTTGAGGGCAAAATAATATAATATTTATTAACATTTATTTTTTTGACCATTTTGATCTCAACTATTGGAAATAATCTAAGTCAATTAATTAATTTTACCATTCAAATATTATCTGGATCACTGGTAAACCACCTCATGCCACACTAAATAAAAAAAATATTCCAACTAAATAGTTAATGAATGTATACAATTTATTCAATAATTGTTTTAAGAAAAAACAATTTTAAAAAACAAATTTAATTAAAAATATTATTTTTATTATAAATTATAAGTTATAATTTATAACTTTATTCCATGATTGATTACCTAACTGTGCTATTTAACCATCAGTAGAAAGGCTTAAAAAAAAAATCTCAATAACGTTTTATAAATATTACCTAACTTAAGAAAATTATTTATTTTTTATAGTCATTATGTTTTATATAAAAAATGTGTTCTTTTTAATTTTAACATTTTGCCAACCCATAAATTAATGAATTTATTTGATCAAATAAAATACGAATATATCACCTATATTAAAATGTACTAATACTTAGTATAATAATATAAATCAATATATTTTATAGCTAAATTAAGATCTTGTACGATAGCTAACATTTCAATAGTTATTATATAATCCCTTTTAAATACCATTGTCTCTCCTTTTGATTTTTAATGTGTTAGGTACTGTTGCATAGAATTGTTAACTGAGCTCATGAATCCATTTTGACCGAATTACATCAGATTTTTTTAGTAAATATGGTAAAAGTAGGTAATATCAATAGATATCTTGCTCGTGATTTTTAATATTTCTAGTTTCTAGTTACTAATTATTACGTCAAAACAATTGCCTAAATAACTAATGGTGTCTACTGATTGACACTCGAAAACACGATCGTCTCCACTTGTGATTGCAGTAGATTCAATAATTATTTACACGTTGGTTATTGTCTTACGTGTTCTTTTATTTGCAGGACATAGAAGGTTCGATATACACGGTGATGACGATGGAAAACAACAAAAATTATACGGTACCCAGTTTGATGATGTCGGCATACCACGCGTATAACCAGATCCAGCGCGACGCGCACTACACGCTGCCCGTTGGTTTCGTAGATCTGCAGTCGTGTTGTCGTCTGCTGTTGGAACTCCTCAAGCTGAACACGGACAACGGTAATTTCAAACCGTTGAACGACAGGAGGAATATGTACGACAAAGTGCAGGCCATCACTGGTGATTTGAAATTTAAAAACACGTGTAACATAGCCGCGTTCCACGGGCACATTAACTGTTTAAAGATGGCCCGCGAGATTGGTTGCCCCTGGGACGAATCGACGACCACGTCCGCGATCGTCGCCGGACGCCTGGACTGTCTCATTTACGCGCACGACAACGGTTGCCCTTGGGACGTGTCCACGACCGCATCCGCTGCCTTCGCCGGGCGCCTGGACTGCCTCATTTACGCGCACGAAAACGGTTGCCCCTGGGACTCGTCGACCGCCACGTTCGCCGCCATGTCCGGTCATATTAATTGTCTCCATTATGCAATTGAAAACGAGTGTCCGTACGAATATCTGATTTGCGCCGAGTCGGCGAAGCACGGGCACCTAGATTGTCTACAGTACCTGCACGAGCACGGGGTCCCCTGGGATGATTGGACCTGCACCATTGCCGCGTATCGAGGACATCTCGAGTGTCTCAAATACGCCCATCAAAACGGATGTGCGTGGGACGAGTGGACGTGCTCCGCATCCGCAGCGGGTGGATTCGTCAAGTGTCTGATGTATGCACATCAAAATGGTTGTCAGTGGAATGAACTCACGTTCAGCGGTTCCTTTCACTCGCAGAATCAGGAGTGCTTACAGTACGCGTGGGCTAACGGCTGTCCTTGTGACGGTATGACATGCGCCGAGGGACCAGGTGATGGACGGTTAGACTGTATGTTGCCGTCAGCGCCTAAGCACCGTTGTTTATGGGAAAAAGAACAATTTAAACTGGAATTTTATCACGAAATCAATATACCTCAATTCAATGAAAGTTCGATCAGAGTGCTAAGACTTTTTGATGTAATATAAATTAATATTTTTTTAAAAACAATTCTGCGAGTATATTTTTGAAACTCTTTTTACTAAAAATTGATACAAACATATTAATACAAACAATGTATTTTATTTACTTATTTTCAAAATTAATTTTTCAACATTATTCTACATATATGTTTTGCGGATAAATCATTAGACTGCTGAGCTAATGAAAAATTAAAACTTATAAACCAATTTAACATTATGAAAAATAATAGATGTTTTTTATTATTATTGTTATTACTATTTGTATTTATTGTAGCACTTAAATGTTTCGATTAAATTTTCAATTTAAATATTTAAATGTCATAAATATACATACTTATTAAGTAAAAAATAAACAAATATGTTTTTAAATATTTTTATTTTTATACAAAATTTAAATCCATTCTTTACTGATGATATTTAAATTTTTCTCAAAACTGATACCCAGAATAATTGTGTACATTTACAGGAGGAGTTTGTTAAATGATAACATAGTGAAAAATATAAGGATATCTCTTAGCCTATATAAATGTAAATCTATGTCTTTTACTAGAAGCCGTTCACCTCGTAAATTATTTTATAAGATTAATATTACCTATCGTCCTCGACTTCACAAATAATTATATTTATGATCTATAGACTTCATCTTTGTTGCTTCAGTATGCTTAAAAGTTCATTTTGATTATATCACTTTCAAGGTTTATATTATAAGCCTTATAATATAAGGTGTTAAGTTTTATAAATTTAATTATTATAAAATTTAAATTATCTAGGTTTTTAAAGGCGTTATACCGTAACTTTGTCAAGTCTATCCCTGAATATGGTTGTGTTGTAAGGATAATTTTCACTTTATAGTATATCGCTAGTAAATAAAACGTGTCCAGCGTAAAATTTTAAACTTTGCTGGGTTCAAATTAAATACTATCCATCCTCTTCATGAATACGACCCAGTACTTCATTACTCGAATATCCTATCCCTTACTGATCGTCGCTTTGCTCATGACATAGAATAATCTTCCTGCAGAATCTCATTTGTGATAAAATTGGGATAAATACTGTAATTAGGCTTTCCATCCGTTAAACTAATAAAATAAATAAATTACTCGTCTAAAATTAAACAATTATTATCTATGTATATTTGGGTATTAGTAATTAAATTATAGACTCAAACCAGTATTTTAAATATATTAAAGTGAACCAAATTATGTTTTAATATGAAAATAATAATATATCAACATTACTTAAACCTCAACGGCTTAACGGGCTATCAAGTATTACTCAGTTAAAATACTTTAAAATTATGATTTATACATTATATTAGAAAAATAGCCAAAATAAGTACTTGCAGTAGATTTTATACTATTATAATTTATAGTAGTAGTGTAAACAGTGTAGTACTATTATAAAATAGCTTATAAAATATATTTATGTTAATGATCGATACAATATACAGACACATAATCATATTATATAAGAGTATTTCTGCAAAAATTATTGTACAAAATATACAGTGCTTATTGAGTCGCGACTGCTGCTACGAATTTGATGGTTGTCGGCCGTGATTCGCGAAGTGTTGGGACGTAAGGTTACCCACCGGTTGGTATAAACAATAAAAAATAATTTACAGCGCCATGCGCACCAAGTTATAACATGGTATAAATGAAAATATGGTTACACATAAATAATTATAATAATGATGGGCGCCCGAAGCGAACACGATAGTATAAAAAATATTAATAATAGCAAAACATAGGTACGCTCCACCCGTATGAGGACGCTTACAACACAAAAATACAAAATTACAAGTTACCAAATACCTCGACTGCGATGGTAACACGACGATCGACGATCGCAGCAAAATGAGACTGAGCCGCAACACCAATCCTCCACGCCGGCGAGGCGACAACGGCTTGAGACGAACACGCCTAATGACGATCACGTCTATGGCGGAGGTGGCACACGCGACAACGGCGGCCGTTTGCGAACCGACAGATGACGGCGATGTGTATAATAAATTCTACGGCGGAACAACGCGATTATACGCGTTCGAGTACCTATGCGTCAACGAGGTAGCACGGCTTTCCCTCTCGACACACTATTGTTGACGCACTTAAAAACACGTGGTTTGCACGACGGATTTTGGAAGTCGACGATACGACAAATCGCTCGAACAAGACTTCGAGCCGAGCGTCAAGACTCTTCACCACACGCAGCGATCACGCTGACGATTGCGTTCGACGTGTCGCGCGACCAAGAAAAACGTAAAGGTATGTTTATACTAGTGCGCTTTTTTGTGCGTTTGATGCATGCATCATAGCGCACCACGAGTTGCACGAAAAAGCTTGCAATAACGTATGTCCTTTCGAGTTGAACGCCATCATTTTCGTGATGCACGCTTAAACGCAAGGACTTCCGCGCTCATTGGGAATCCGTTCAACACGCCGTGCTTTTTAGGCAATTACTTTTTGTTTACCAATTTGTTTTTTACTAAAAATGGCTGAAACCGAAGACCAAAACCAAAATATAATATATAAATATAAAAAATAAAATATATATAAAAATAAAATAACAATTAATTATATTATATTATATTTTATTTTATTTAATAAAATATAAAATATATACAACGCACGCGAGACGGCGGCGGACGTGTGAAGAAAGGTCCGCAAAGTCCGAACGTCGGAGATCAAAAGCGATGAATCCAACTTGACGGTCAACTGCGTCGGCTATGACGGAGCGGGTGGCGTTGACAACTTCGCGAACTTTTACAGTCGTACCAATTTAGGGGAACCGGTTAGCCGAATCGATGGCGGGATATGTATCCGCGTTCGAACAATACTTAAAAGCTATTAATACTTTTAATCTACTGAAAAAAATCTTATTGATTGACGATGGTCATTTAATCGTCTTAACTCTTTTTTAAATACAAATACTTACAAATTTCTATTAAGTACCTATAAAAAAAATTGTAAATATCTATTATCTGGCTCAAAGAATTTTATATCATAAATATTATACTAATTCTTTGTTTTTAATTTTATGTATTTCTTCATTTAGTTGTTATGCTTATAATAGCAAATTAAAACAATATTATAAATTATAATATAAACATTTCCAATTTTATTTTGTAAGTATTTATTTAGTTTATAAATTAATAATTACTTCAGTCAACTCATGGTACTAATAACGAATTCCGAGAGACTGAGAAAAAAGTTTATTGTATCAAATATAGGTAATGTTGTATCAATACTCTTTAGTATACAATAGTATACTAAGATATTTTTAACGACTGCGAATGTTTTATTTTTTCTCGATAAACTCAAAAGCTAAATTAATTTTGATGTGGTTTTCAGTTTTTACTAGTGTTCAAAGAAGTTCAAATAGAATAAGATTATAGTTTTAATACCACTAACCAAACCAACAACTACTGACGCCAGAAACTGAGTAGCAAAACATAAAATGAATATACATACAAACCAATACGATAAACTTTCTGGCAATATGTTGAAAGCCATTAATCTTGAACGTTTGAAAAAGTTATATGCAACATTTTCAATTCCTCAATTATTAACAGAATATGACATCGGAGATAGTGAATTAATGCCCATATCCGTTGATTCTGATATAATATTAACGAATAATGAACATTTTACGCCGTTATGGTATTACGATAATACCGAATTCGATTGTCGAGATGCTGATGAATGGGTAAAAAAAGATAATAATGGAGTTAAATCACCAGTACCTGCAATTGTTTACTTGCCTACTAATTCAAATGAAGAATTTTCTAAAAATTATGATTGGATGAATGCAAATGTAATAGATTATAATTCAAAATTGAAAATGTATTCAGTTATTGTATCAATTAATAATTTCACCAAAGTTTATCCCGAAATACCTAGAATACAAATACACTTTAAAGGAGAAGATCCTAGAGAATTCGTTAAGAGAATCGATTATGCGATTTCAAGACGAAATTATTGTGAAGATATTTATAAGTAAGATACTTCATTTATTTGTCTGTTTTGTACGATTACAATTTAAAGGTGTCCATTGTGAAAAATTTTGGAAGTGTATAATATTATATATTTGATAAATACGAATATTGAATGAAGATGAATTTTTTAAATTACATATCTATAAATTTTTATAGACTTCCAGTTTGCCAATCATAAAATCTTTTGTAAACCTAACGTAACCTTTATTTAACAGAATATTCTACGATATTAACAATTTTTATAAGCGATGATATTTAATTATAACTATAAAAAATACTCATGTTGCTTTTAAGTTTTAAAAATATGATCATTAAACTATAAAACAATTTTAAATAAGAACAAAAATACCAATCTAACACTTGTTTTATTTTATGGATACTTTTGTTACACTATATGATAATAAATATTAATTGTTTATTTCCGATAATAAATATGGCAAGCAATTGTGATAATATTATTTTTCTAGGTGGTCTATGTATATTAATAAAGTTTTAATTGATAAACGTTCCAAGTCTAGTTCTGACAAATTACCAAATGATATAATCAAAAAAATATTGTACCTAGTATTTAACAACCAAAAAATCAAAAAAATGATTCCAGATAAAAATATCGTAAGAATTATAATATTATATAAAAAAAAAATCATTATTACGGGTTTTAAGAACTTAAGCCTCGAAAAGTTTCAAAAATTTATGATGGCTTCTCAAAGATACGATTAGCTTAATAGCTAAATAATTTAGTATACCTATGATTATAATAAACATATTATAAACATGCGCATAATATAATTCCGCACCTGAATCATTTTTTCGATTAAACGCAATAACTAATTATAATTAAAGGGAACTCCAAAAAATACATTTCACGTGTTTAAATAATACTATAACAAACAATGGATATGACTTACGACATTTAATTTATTACCAATATATAAAAATAGTATTTTTAAGAGTTTATTAACATATAAATAGGTATTAATTTTAATATTTCCTTAAATTTCATAAAATTAGTTCAAAAAAATATATAAAAAAATTACATAGATACACAAAAAACAATCGATTGATCCGTGTTAACTAGTTCACGAATAATACAAACCATTTTATACAAAAAAAGATTCTGAGTATAGATTATTGTCTATCAGCTTCTTCACTAAAAACATTATTCATCAAAAGTTTATTAAAATTAATACGGTATGTCAATTGAATTGTTGTCAAAAACATAACATTTATTTAATATTAATATTTAAATTATTATAATAATACATATAATTTAAATTGTATTACATTAATGTTATTAACTTTTGATTCATACCACATTTTCGTAAAACAGTATGAATGTGTTCATTATTATATAAATTGATAATATTTTAAAATTAACCAACATATTTTGAAAATTGCATTGTGTGCAGTAAAATACATGTAAAAGTTTTAAATTTCTGTGGATAATATTTTAGAGTTAAAATGAAATAAAGAACATATTCATCATTTAAATATGTAATTTCATCCATATTTATAAACTTCAAATATACATGAAAAAATTAATTTTAAATTAAAAGCTATTCAAATGCGTTAATAAATAATAGTCGATAAATATGAAAATTGAAACACATTTTTGTATGACATCGAAATAAAATATGACCAATAATATCCAAAGATAAAAAAAATAAATTAAAAGTACCTATAATTCAAAACATCTTAAAAAGTTAGAAAATATAATAATTTACATAACTCGTTTAAAAAAAAAATAACAAATTTTTAATTTTCCTTCTATGTACATATTTACGTATATTACAATATATACAACGAAATATATTAGACTTTTACTGTCTATACTTCTAGTATTTTTTTGCTCACCTAAAAATGTGAAATAGTACGCCATAATTTACTATTACAATTATTTTTATTTTTATTATCTCAATTATATTTGTATAGGTGATTGAACAAATTAATAACATTTATCAAGAATCATGCCTGTCTTTTAGGCTTCAATTATTAAAATCTTTATCTAAAGACCATCATAATACTCTAAAAATACCAAATTTTGATTTTGAACTGTTCACAAGAAAGCTTGATATAGCTAGTACTATATTTGGTATGTATTGTAATAATTACATTATTATATAATTATCTTATACTTATTTTATTTTTAGCTTTTTTTTTTTTTTTATTATTATTCTATGTTATATTCTAATATTTTTATTTTGTTTAAATTATTGTCATTTACGTTTGTAAATCTAATACTCCATTTTATGCTGTAATTGAACCTAAGTATTTTATAAATAAAACAAACATGACTATGTATTTATTATTTTAAAATATTTAACAGAACAATCTACTTTAATGGATAAAAAAAAAAAAATTTTTAAATATCAGTGAAGAATTCAATAGAAGAAGTCTATTACAATTACCTGAAGTGTATAAATCTCTCTGTGACTCCAATATAGAAATTACTTTAATAAAAAATACACAATTATTATTCACTGATTTTGAATTCAATGTAACACTAGATGAATTTAAAAAAACACAGTTAAAAAATATGTCTGAAGTAATTTTTTTATGATTATTGTTTTAGCAAAATATTAAATATTTTATTAAATTACATGTAATTAGACATTTAATGTACTTAAAAACTTGTGGATAAAAGAAATAGCTTCTAAATGTCGTGCAGCTTTAGTAAATATAAAAACAGGTTGGTTTAACATTTCAATAAATAAAATTGAAACTTATGAACCATCAATCAATAAGTTACAAAGATTAATGACGCTTATTACTCATATGATGGAAGTACGTAATTATATATTTTTATAGTAGGTTATTTACCTATATCACTTCACTTTATAACATAGTAAAATTATATCATTATAGGAACGTCTTAAACAAATGGTGTTAAATTCAATAAAAAGTTATGCTAGACTAATCGAGCAGCCTTGTATTCCAATGAAAGGTATTAATGATGATTTTGTTTGGGGTAGTAATTTAAATAAAACACCATTTGAAGAACATGCACCTCCGTTATTTTCTTTAAAACTCAATATGAATAAAAATGGTGCATATTACTCTACTGATCCAGATAAATTTGAGGTATGTTACTTGTATAAATACTGTAAACAAATACATTTTAATTTAAAAAAAAGTTTACATTATTTCACACAGTAGATATATTTTTTTTTTAATTTAACAAGGCAATTGATAATTTTAAAATACTAAGTGTACCTTTGTATTTTATAATATTTTTAGGACAAGGGAAAAATAAACAATTGGTACCTATATTATTTATAGAATAAAAAAATAAAAACAGTAATAATTATAGTATCTATATATTTTAATTTTTATTATATATTCAATTATAAAAAGATATTTATATAAGAAAATATTTTTTATTATTAACCTAAATGAAATAAGTAACAAAATATCAATGTGCAGTTGAATGTATAGATAATATTAGTAGGACATAATAGATATATTTATAAATTCCACAGTTTGTTATTGTAAGTTTATTAAAAAATATGATACTTGAAAGTCACACTATACCAGCCATTCATCCCTTTGTTCTCAAGAACTTGAAACATTTCGAAAATCTTTGTTTAATATCAATAGGGCTAATTGACCCCAAAATTATTGAACTACAAGCTATTATTGAAAACAGTATTCGCTTAGCTATTATTCCATTAAAAGCATACTGCAAAGAATTTCAAATTCATTCACATTTATATAATACAGATGTCGATTCATATGTAAAGTAAGTATAAAGAAATTTATTAATTTTATTATCTAATACAACTAAATAACATACGCTATACATACTATTATATTTAAAAGAAAATTCTTTGATGGTAATCCATCACTAATTGAAATAGAAGAAGAAATATCAATGCAAATAAAAATGAAGTTAAACCTAGAAAAGACATTTCCTGAAACTATTACTATTGGTCTATTTTTCATAAATATTGAATCGTTGAAAAATATATTAATAGTGAAACGGATTGGATTAGCTGATTTAATTATGAAAACACATGCTAGTTTAACGACTGAGAAAATAGAAATATGCTGCACAGAATACAAAAAGATGTATCAGAGGCTTATTGAAGTTCCAACAACAGTAGAACAAGTGTTTGAAATAAAAGAATGGATAGATACTTTGCCAATTTTAATTAGCGATCAGTCTGAAATCGTAAGACGATTATTAAAGGTAACATAATATTAAATTACTTATAAAATAACACCATTTTAGATAGGTACTATAATTTTATTATTAATTTATTTATTATTTACAGGAAATGGAAATGTTAGATAAATTTTTGTGGATAGTAGAAGATGAACAAATGAAATTAAAATTCAACTCCCAAATTTGGCCTTATAAGATTCAATTAAGAGTAAAAGAGGCTTTGGAAAATATAGAAATAAATATTGAACAATTTGAAAAGATTCAAATCGAAGATGAATTGTTATTACAAGATAATGTAGAATACTTAAGTAGTGTTATTTTAAAATTAACTATTGAAAATGATTTATCAAAAGTTAATGAAATTACCGTTGAAGTAAACAAAAATTGGAAACTTATTAAAGAACTTCAATTAACTGGTCAAAC
The DNA here is from genome assembly GCF_002803265.2 of Melanaphis sacchari. NCBI lineage: Eukaryota > Metazoa > Arthropoda > Insecta > Hemiptera > Aphididae > Melanaphis > Melanaphis sacchari. The sequence goes on from NW_020270843.1 coordinate 432,829, forward strand.
TTTAAACCTAAGACAAAAACTCTTTGGTCATACGGTAAGGACAATTAAGTACAACAAATGTTGTTTTATTATTATTTATCAAAACCAATAGTTAACTAAATAAGCAATAATCTATATTAAAGTTGTATAATTAGGTAACTCCCTTTGAAAACATCGAGTATTTAGTGAATGAATTTAAACCATATAAAATATTATGGCAAAGTGCTTCAGAGTTTTTTAAATTAAAAAATGCTTGGATGCAAAATCCGTTAATAAACATTGAAAAATCTACAATAGAACCTTCGTTAAACAATTTATTAAATATTGTCACAAAATCTGTTGAACAATTCGCTGAAGTACCTGGTAACAATAATAAATGGACCTAAGTTATTTTTTAATTATAAATTGTTTTAAATATTTTTTTGCTTTTTATTAATGAGTATAGGTACTTTAAGTGTAGCCAATGAAATAAAAACACAAATTGAAGAATACGTACCAATGGTACATTTATTGAGTTATATACTAACTCAAGGGATGAAGCAAAGGCATTGGGATATATTTACTAATAGAACTGGTGAATAATTATTAATTATTATCGTAATATTGGTACAATATTATTAGTACCTATACCTATTATAGTATCTTATACATATACATTAAAAATATTAAATAAAGGAGTAAAAATTGTTTTAGGAATAAAAATTATATTATCACCATTGCTGACTTTTAAAAAATGTTTGGCAATGGGGGTTCATAACCATGTAGAAGAGATAAAACAAATATCAGATAATGCTTCAAAAGAATATACAATTGAAGTAGCTTTAAATAAAATGATGGATGAATGGCCTAGTGTTAAGTTACAATTGTTGCCTTATAATGATAAAGACATGTATATATCAACAATATCAGATAAAGAATTACAAATGCTCGATGATCATATTTTAGTTACTCGACAGCTATCATTAAGTTCGTTTAAAGGAATATTTGAAGAGCCATTAGCTAAATGGGAAGAAGAATTAAAACTTTCAAAAGATTTTATTAAAGAATGGAGCGAATTTCAAAAGTATAATACCTACTTAATTTAAATATATATTTTTTAGTATTTACGTTATTCTCAAAACATAGAGCTATATAAATAAATTTAATTTAAGTAAATTGTGAAGTACTTATGAATAAAAAAAATATCTTAAATAATTTATTAACATTAGTCAATAATATGTATATTTTTTTATCTTGTCATAATTGTATTTATAACAATGTGTTTAAGATTATTCATGTTAGTTTTATCAATATTGAATTTTTATCGTAGGTATTAAATTATACTTAAATATTCATAATATTTAAATTTGACTTGAAATAATATCCATTCTTATGTTTTTACTGCAACAATAACGTATTATAAAAGCTTGGTAGGTACCTAAATAATACTATCTAAAATTCTAGACATCTAATAATATCTATTTAAATATACTTATAATTATAGATTACTTAAAATTGTTCGTATTAATTTTAACAAATACATTTAAATAAAATTATTAGGACATGGTTGTATTTAAAATCCATATTTGACAATCCAATGGTTAGGGATCAATTACCAGAGCAAAATAAGAAATTATTCATTTTTGAACGAATATGGAAACGAATAATGAAAATTGCATTAAATAAGCCTTGGGTGAGTTTATAAATAAATGCATAATAATTTATGATCACGTTAACTTTATAATACAGAAGATATTTTTTTAGATTTATATTTTAGTCATTTAAATTTACATACAAAAATATTGTATAAAAACAATTTAGGTTATGAAGATTGGTTCAGATAAACGATTATTGGAGCAATTAATCAAGAGTAACATTCAAATTAATAAAGTTCAAAAAGCAATTGAATTATCTCCAGTGGCTCAGCAAATAAAACACATGGACACACGGTTTTTCAATAATAGGATAAAATAGCTGATTCGAAAATCTAGACCTACTCCCTACTCCTTGCTGCCGCCAACAGCACTCATTATCAGTTTTCAGTTATTATCTATCACATTGTTATCAATTATCACATTGTTATCAGTTATCAGTATTATCGTATATTTTTATTATTTTAAATATCTACCCATTGTTATTTGCCGTCAACCACAACCCGTTATTCAAATACTTGTACGCATCAATTTGATCGATTTATGCACATTAGTTGTTACCTAAAAAAAAAATATGGTCATTTGATAAAAAAACTTAGCCCAATAATATCTTATTTTTTCTTAATACTTCGAGGGGGGGGCTGCACCCTCACAACCACCACTGCTCATTGACTGCAGTAATTTTATTCTCGATTCAGAAATAATTAGAGTTCAATAATTACACTATCGCGCTATGTGAGCATAAATACATTTTTTTTAAAACATATTCTCACTAATGAGAGACTCACCAAGAATCGATTGGGTCCCAGGACATCATAATTTTAGTGGACCCTCTTTTAACTTTAATTTCAAAAAAAATTGTATTACTAAATTTTAAAAACTTTAAATTATGGTATAATTTTATCAGCAAGTAACCTACCAACTTTCTATACTACTGGATTATTAACAAATTATATATTTGAATATAAAATTAAATATTTGACTTATGAGGAATGCTTGTTTAACTATTAAGGAGAAAATTAAAAATACACAGGTACACTCTATGTAATTGTTATAATTACTTAAAAGTCTAAATTTAAGTAGTAAAAATATTTTTCAGTAATGATCCTAACTTAACTTGAAACGAAAAAAAGACAGTACAAAAACATTGAAGAATCTGAAGTACAAACAAATTCTTATTAATTGATTTTTTATTAGTCAAAGTCCAGATGAAGGATTATTAGGACATAATACATATTTTACAGTTTTCTAAATTCATTTTAAGGACTATTTTTTTTTAATATAAGAATACATACCTACCCTATAATATTAACTCAGAAACTATAACTGTTCGTATTTTGATTTAAATATAGCAGAATTTTCAAAAAAAACTCATCTAGATGCTAAACAGTATACGGTAAGAAAAATTTATAGTATTTGAAAAAAACGATTTTATTATGCATTGTTTTTATTATTAAAATTTAGAAAATAGTAAATTGTTAACTGTATGATTAAAATAACATAGAAATATAGTTATCTGGTCGTGATCTGTGATGGCCGATCAGTACATTTAAAAATAATTCAACATGTGTTATTATGCATATGTAAGAATTTCAATAATTTTTTAGATATTTGAGATGAACGATGAATTTGACTCTACTTTTACAGCTATGTTCACATCATGAAGAGGCCGAAGATACTGAAGTTTGTATATTTACACACTAATGTGATAAATTTTATAAATCTATCTTGATTTTTTTGTTAAATAACTTTTACATAAAAATAATTATTTATAACCATTCGTTACAATTATTTATTTTTAAATTATGATTCTCTACGCGTTTATATTCATTTAACTTTTTAGCATTCGATAATCAATATGTATAAAAATAAAAATAATAATATTTCATATTCACTGAATGTAGAACATTTGATACACATGGCAATAAATAATTTTCAAGGACATATTAATCAACATTTTTTAGTGACACTATCAGAAATTGTAGTGTACCATACAAATTTACAAAAATATTACATTGATTTTAGTGGAGACAATAAATCCCATGCACAGATATTTTACATCATAATACATTTCTACATTATAAAATTGATTTAACTATATAAACCTACTAAATACCAGGATGGTGAAATAGATTGTATAAATCATTATAGTAAATGTGAAATATGTGAAAAAAGTTGAATTAAAAAATCAATTAATTAATTAAAATTATATTTATTTGTGTGCTTATTATTATTGACAATTGTTTATAAGATTGAAACATCAAACAATAAAACAATAAAAACAAAAATATAAACAATGAAAAGAGCAATAGGTACATGCGCAAATTGGTCGAGTAGAAAGAACTTCCGCAGATGTAACTTATATCCAAAAAAAAAAAATCGCATCACGTCAGTATATTATGAATTGAAATATGTAATTCAAAAAATAAAAAATATTATACATTACTTCTTAAAATATTTTTGCGCGAAATATAAAATGTAAATCTTTCAATTCGTGTGTTTAATTTGTTAATAATAATTAATGGTTATATGTTTCGAACAAAAAACCTCAAAATTAAATCAAATTAAAACCTCAGTACACGTCATATAGTAAACACATAGACACACACGCTGCCAGTAAACTGCGTTCCTATAATATTATATAGTTGTTGCGCCGCGACCGCTGCTACGAATTTAGCGGTTGTCGGCCGCGATTTGCGAGGTGTTGGGACGTAGGGTTACCCACCGGTTGGTATAAACAATAAAAAATAATTTACAGCGCCATGCGCACCAAGTTATAACATGGTATAAATGAAAATATGGTTACACATAAATAATAATAATAATAATAATAGGCGCCCGAAGCGAACACGAAGGTATAAAAAATATTAATAATAGCAAAACATACGCTCCACCCGTATGAGGACGCTTACAACACAAAATTACAAAATTACAAGTTACCAAATACCTCGACTGCGATGGTAACACGATGATCGACGATCGCAGTAAAATGAGACTGAGCCGCAACTCCAATCCTCCACGCCGGCGAGGCGACAACAGCTTGAGACGAACGCGCCTAATGACGATCACGTCTATGGCGGAGGTGGCACACGCGACAACGGCGGCCGTTTGCGAACCGACAGATGACGGCGATGTGTATAATAAATTCTACGGCGGAACAACGCGATTATACGCGTTCGAGTACCTATGCGTCAACGAGGTAGCACGGCTTTCCCTCGCGACACACTATTGTTGACGCACTTGAAAATACGTGGTTTGCACGACGGATTTTGGAAGTCGACGATACGACAAATCGCTCGAACAAGACTTCGAGCCGAGCGTCAATACTCTTCACCACGGCGGACGTGTGAAGAAAGTTCCGCAAAGTCCGAACGTCGGAGATCAAAAGCAATGAATCCAACGTAACGGTCAACCGCGTCGGCTACGACGGAGCGGGTGGCGTTGACAACTTCGCGAACTTTTACAGTCGCATCAATTTAGGGGAACCGGTAAGCCGACTAGATAGCGGGAAACGTATCCGCGTTCGAACATCCTCCCACCGTGAGGCTTCGCATTACTGGATATGTGTAGACGTGTAGTGGACGGATGCACCAGGTCCATGCCGAAGTTGAAAGCTTGATATCGCCTCAGTCGGTCACCAATGCATGGCGTGTCAGTGGTGTACATTTTTTTGTTTTTAATAATATATTTAAAAATGCAATCGACGATTAATTAGTATAATAATACAAAATGAATAATACAAAATATACGAACATATTATAATGGTTCATTAACATGAACAAAATACAAAATAATTAATAACGTAAAAAATAAATATATACTGTGTGTTCACCAATTTAGGGAACATTGAATTTCTCAACCAGATTAAATTTGAATAAATCGAATTTTTTTTACAAACTAGTGATTTATAAATGAAGACCTTGGGGCAACAACGAGACATGTCCATATTTTGGTCAAAATCACATTTTCACGTAATAAAATAGGAAAAAAAAATCTGAATCATATGGTGTAACAATCGGATATGTCCGACTGTTATATATGGAGTTATAATATAAATGGACTTGTCTTGTTGTTTTTTTTGGGGCAACAACAAGATATGTCCGGACAAGTCTGGTTGTTGCCCCAAATACTGGTAGCACTGTAAAACAACGTGTTTATCAATAAATTAATGATTACAGAGAATGAAAATCAATAAATTAAAATATTATACTTAATATTATATTCTTTGTTGTTATTGTTAAATGTTAATTGTTATTTAATGTTTATGTTATTATTAATTAATAAGAGTGAATTTAAATTTAATTAATGAAATGAGTATATGTATGATAATTAATAACGGTGCAACAACAAGATATGTCCATACCATATTTAACATTACGGTGCAACAACAAGATATGTCCAAATAATATTGCATTACAGTGCAACAATAAGATATGTCCAAACAAGTTTTTATTGCTTCCTATAATTATTATTAAAAGTTAAGCATTATCTATAAGTGCATAAGTTGTATGTACCCTAAAACTTAGATATACCATTTTTATAAAAATTCTAATTTTTTTTTTTTTAATTTATAAAGTTTTTTTTGTTTCCTGAATAAAAATAAAAAAAGGACATGTCTGGTTATTGCCCCAAGGTCTTCAAATATACATTTGTAGATTAATTTCAAAATTTTTATCATATCGGTATGTGCATGCATAATAAAAATATTTATTTTTTTTTGAATAGCTGCAAAATTACTTAAAAAAATTAGGCCTATCCGAATATGGTGTTTGAAATAGGTGTTGCTATTGAAAAAAAAAATATTGCGCATGCGCATACTGAAATGATAAAAATTTTGAAATTTATCTACAAAATATATACATAATATATAAATATATTTATATACTCGTATCACTGGCTTGTAAAAAATAAATTCGATTTATTCCAATTCAATCCTGCCGAGAAATTCGATGTTCCCTAAAATGGTGAACATGCGGTATTATATCAACCCATTGAACACCTGATCCCAATAATAAGCGCTAGGCGACATCTTTGGTGACCAAGTATAGTATAAAAAATTAAATAGGTAGATTGGAACGGATGGCTGACATCGTAAATACGCAAGGTATACATAGTACTCCTAACTGGTACCTAGCGCAACAAAATGAACGTTACTTAGTAGGTAACAGTACGAACAAGACGTCGAACGGGGCGTCAAGACTCACCACACGCAGCGATCACGCTGACGATTGCGTTTAACGAAAAACACGTGTACCTATCTATATGTTGTGATCAAACAACCAAGAAAAACGTAAAATATGACAACATTGACAACGCACGTGCGTCGACGGTGGACGTGCGGAGAAAGGTCCGCAAAGTCCAAACGTCGGAAAGCAAAAGCAATGAGTCCCAACGTAATGGTCAACCGCGTCAGTTACGACCAAGGCCTGATTAAATCAATAGGCTGAGTAGGTTACAACTTTTGGCGCCAATCGGCCGATATTAAAGAGGGGTGCCACAAAATAATTTTTATTATGAATGAAAAACGTTTGCATAATATATACTTCAGTTAAAGGTAAAATTATTTTTTTAACTATCCCAACGTATAAGAATCCAGTACATAATATTATTAAATTTTCATTATTAATCTCATATGGAATATGAGGAAAAACAATAAACATAATTGAAAATTAAATATTTGCGATAACGTTCTATTAGGCACATCAAGGTCGTAATAATTGTGTTTTATCGTAGCCCATGTAGGGTATTTCTGGTTTTACCATAGAGATAGGTTAAAACGAAGGCCCTTGCACTTTTGTTTATTGAAAGAGAATTCATGAAAAATATTTCTTTCGATGAAATAGTGGAGTCTTTTGCAACGTTAAAATCAAGGAAAAAAAACTTTTTTCATTTAAAAGTATAGAGTAAAACAAAACCAACATTTTTTAATGAATAATGATCGCAGTTCAATCATAAATTTTAAAATTTTAAATGCTCTTGTATATTAATTTATCAAGTATAAAAATCGTTTTATCTTAAACAAAAAAAATTCGATGTTGATACGTTTTCTACTGTCCTCCTCCTACCCCCTCTCCTGATTCTTCGTAAAGGCGACATATCAACCCTAGCCTACTGGTGACCAACTCTTTAATCTGGACCTGGTTACGACGCAGCGGCGGCGTCGACAAATTCGCGAACTCATACAGTCGCACCAATTTAGGAAAACCAGTAAGCCGACTCGATGGCGGGAAACGTAACCGCGGTCGAACGGTGCGGTAATGCGTCCGTGTCAAATCGACCGACAATATTCGTAAATTTCCGTAACACGCAGCGATCGCCTTTAGTGAATGTCAGCGGACGGTGTGCGTTCGTCATCGTCCGTTGTGCGTCTTACAGTGAGTATTCGCGGTATGAACTGTTGTCCTCCGATGGCGACAATAGTAAACGACGACAACCGTACGTACCTATGTCCGGCGCCGGGACAGGCGTTTACGGCACACGGACGGCACGCCGTGCGCGCCATGTGGCCGCCGATGTGTTGCAGACGATCGAGGACGGCCGACAACCGTGTCACTTGAGGCGATGAGACGCGGCCGGTGACGAGCGAGTGAGTGACCGCGCCCCCCAGTACGACAGCCAGCCGACCGGCACCGGTGACGGCTATAGCCGATGTCTGGTCACCGCCGCGATGGCGATCATCGACGGTGGCCGCGCGTTCCGTGTAGCGCAATTATGTTTCTCGGCGGCCACCACGTCCCACCCAGATCACGCACCAGGGCTGTTCTCGTACCGCACGGGAACAGTGTCCAGCGCAGCAGTGTGCTACTTGCGATTAATGCTGTCCCAGAACTACCATCCTCCGGAGAAGGGCCGCAGCAAACGTCGCAACGTCGCCGGTACAACTCGCGCCGGCATTTACCCGGTGCGACGGCGTACCAGACACTATAATATACTCGTGTGCGCGTACCTGCTGTTCGCACCGCGTGCTATCACGCCGTCCGCGGCCGCTGCACACAGCTGTCGCGAACGGGTTGATTTTATTTTAGTTGCATTACCGTCGATGGCGATAAGTTTGATAAAGTCGTTACAGTCGAATTCGCTTATTACGATGCCGTACATAACGATATCCGGGTAAAACGATTCCAAACAATGTTTTTGGTCGGTTTTATAATATCTTATGTGTAGTACTTTAAGCCGTATACAACGATAATCCGGATAAAGCGACGTTATTTTGAAATTAAAATGGGTTTACATGCACAAGTAGGTAGTAAATTTGATTTCGTTCGAAGTGATAATTCGATAATTTTATCTGTAACGCGTATCGGCATACTGCATGCTTGTTTAAAGTACCGTCAATTTTGGAAGTGTATTTTTATATTGATCAGGTACGAACTTTTGTTTCGGTAAACAACGATATAAATTCGCCAGAAGTGTCAATGGCATTAAAAAATATTTCTAATTTTGTTAAAAAATCTTATTCAAATTATAAACGAATCGCTATAACAGATTATTTATCAAGCAAATCGTAAACATATATGTAGTATATACTGTGCATGTATGTACTTTCATTAAAATTTATAAATAGGAACCTTTAATGTTAAAATATGTAATCTTAAATAAAATTATACAGTAAAAAATGTGTTTAATAAATCATTTTTTTTTTTAAATCAAGTTACTTTTTGTAATCCGGCCAATCCGGGTATAATGAAATTCGGTTTATAACGATCAGATTTTCTAGATCCCTTGAAGATCGTTAAAAACGAATTTAACTGTATACACATTAAGTCAATTAGTCAATAGCTACATATCAAAATTAAATATGTCGATTTGTCAGAACACGACAAAATGAATTTACTCATGAGTCATGGATAACCTCTTAAACTTTTTTTCTAGTACCTACATTATAAACAAGTTTATTAGCAATTTTAATACTTTTATTATGTTGATTAATTTTTTTTTCGTTTCTTAAAATGCATTTGACTAGAGGCAGTGGCACCGACTTGTATTTCTTTTAATGGGGCAAAATATAAAAATTAGTTACCATCACCACCCACTAACTTAAAGTAAAATAATGACCGATCACATTCACATAATTATATTGAAAATACACACATCACAAAGCCGTTCGCTTCACTCGCATTTTATCACTCCTATTAAGTACTAATTAGTAAATAATTATTATTTCTTACATATCCCCATAGGTATATTTTCACCCATTCACAAGTAACTGTCTCTTACTCTCTTATGATTATCAGATTAATGATTATATATTTCTAATTTATCACTTCATAATACATTCAAACCTCAACCTCTAACACACTGATATATATAAAAAATCAATATTATAGGGCATAGGCTACTACGTATAGTATTATTGTTAAACCTACATTTTTAGAATTTTTGTTTCTTTTTTCTCTATTTTTGTCAATATGTGTTTTTCATTAAAAGTCAGAGTATTCAAAAATATAGCCTGTCATTAGTTGTATCACAATAGTATCTAAAAAAATAACTAATAAAGAATTAAAATAGAAATAATTATTATCACATATATATTATTCCTAAGAGTAGCTTTATTATTTTATAATATTTTACTAGTTGATATCTAACAGTATCTTACTGTCTATAGTCAATACTGACAATGATCTTGGAATACACTGTAATACTGAATATATTGTAAAATCAATGGTACTGATCGGCTGTCGCAGAATTTGTATATTCCTTAGATTTACAAACTAGAGTGTCAACTTACCCAACCATCCATCACCCACCGATCATTACCATAGTTAAATACAACGGCGAACCGCCCCATAAAGTACATGTTCGGCGACATTGACTAGAGGTGCCCGTAATTAGGTACCTCCCAATTTATTTTTTGTGTGTGATTGTGCAATTCGTAAGGTACGACGTAAAAATGTATGTTTCAATTGTTAATTTTTAATTGTTAATGTTTGTATAATATTATTTAATATTTTTTAATCCAATAAGTGTAAAACAGGGGTGACCAACCTATAGTGATCGCCGTGAATGACACATTGAGCACAATACGATTAATTATTTAAACGACGAAGCACGTCTTCGTCAGTCTTGAAATGTGTGGTTGTTGAGAAAGATAGGTAAAGAAATTAATACTCACTAGTACGAGTATTAACGTTAAATAATTTATTATTACATTTAAAACACAATTACTTCAAAAAAACGCAATCGTAAGCGTGGTGTGCTATTGAACAGTGCTGACCATCTTCTAAAAATTAGTAAGTGCTCTATCCGTATTTATGCGGGTCCTACTAATTATGATAAAAAAACAACTTGTTGTTTTCACCTTTGATCTACATTTAGGCTTTTAAAATCTTTCATATTATTAACTGTAATAGCTCATTATAAATTATACTAGATATAATTTATTATGCTACGTTATATTTAAAAAATTATAGTTTTGGATTTACTACAAATCCACGGCCCGTGGTAGATGTTGATACGGCCCTCACTTCAATAATTTAAAACCCATTAATTAATTGTATATAATATATTAATATAACGAGAAAAAAAATTATTGTAAGAATATAAAACTAAAAAATATTAAACATCAAATAAACTTTAATAGTGTTTTATCTTTACTGGGTCCAAAGCAATAGTACGGGCACACATTAATTATACAGGTGATCATTCGATTTTGATAAAATACTTTATTATTGGAGATATGTTCATGGTATTAATCCCGTGTCATTTATCAACAAATACTGTATGTATTATTATTAAAAAGTATGTGGCCCATAACAACATTTACCCATATGATGTGACCTGTCTTCATAAAAGGTTAGACACCCCTGATGTAAAAATAGTTTAAAAAATGAAAACAATATGTTTTTACTTCTTGTGAAGAAATAATTTGTTTTTGAATTATGTTAATTTTCTTTGAAGAATAACTTTAAGAATAAAGTTTACTCAATTAATGTTTTTATCATCACAATATGTAAGTATATACCAGTATACCACATGGGAAGATTTGCAATATAACCTGTATTAATAAGATCTATATACCTAAAGATAATATTTATGATTAATATACTTAGCATAACTATTTTCTAAGATGTTTAATTTTGATCGTAAATCATAATTGATAAGATAACAAATAAGCTAAGCAATTATGGCAAACTTGGATAAAAATTTTGAGTTTAAAAATAGACTATAATGTAAGGGTAAGCTGTTAACAAATTATGTTATGTACAGATAACACTGATTACAATGTAGGGAAGAAAATTAAATTTACAGTATTATGTGAAATGTAAAACAAAATATACATTTCACATAATACTGTAATTTCTACCTTCTGAGAAACTATTGAGAATTAACAAAATTAATTTTAACCTGTAAGCTCTGTTTAATGCATTATTTCTTTATGTTTTACATTAAATATAAATAAAATTATAAACAATAGGCAAAAATTAAATTTTAGATTCTAATAAGTTGGCTATAAAAAATAACAATTTTAATAGAAGAAAATCATTTTTATTAATAGTATAAATAAATATGTTACAAGGTGTAACAATTTACACTTGTCTAAGTACATATAAATATTATAATGAAATATAGATCATTTTAATAATTAAACTTCACTAGTAAATTAAAAATAATATATTGATGGTATAAATCAGAATGAAATGTCATAGTCTGAGGACTTCGTTGAGTTTATCCAGCGCAAGTCTAATTGAAAAACAAACAAATAAAATTGTTAAATTTTAAAAATTAAAATAAATTAAAACATTAAATTTGCAAATTACAAATATTTCAACGTACTTTGCCTGAGGATGTGATTTATCTATTTCCATTGAAACTAATTTTGACTGATTTAAAAATGGTGTTAATTCTTTAGGGGTAGTGTTTCCATACGACAACCATGAAGTAGGTAGTGTACGAGCAATCTATAAACATACATTTTTTTAATGATTTTTATGCAATTTATCTATACAGTTAATAAAAATGTACCATTGTTATTTTTAAAATAGCTTCTAGTGGCTGTAATGTTCGAATAGATGTTAGCAAATATCTATTAAGTATTTGATTTATAGCTAAATCAATTAATACAACATCTTCGATAATTCGATGCCAACTCAAAATATTTCCCAATAATTTTACAGCCATGTTAAACTGTCTTTGAAAAAATACATTCATACGACCAGTATTCATTACTCTGAAATTAAAATTATTTTTAATACATTTATTTTATAAATGTTTAAATTAACTCACTGTCTAGAAGATATTGGTATAAACACATCATAATCAACAGCATCTCGTATTCTGTCCACTAAATTGTTCAATAACATCATCAATAATTTACTATCTGGATCAATAGTGGGATACATGTCCAGTATATGCTTAACAATGTTACAGATATGTTTTGTTTGTTTTGAAGACAACGGATCCCACTGACTCGTAACCATTTCTATAAATTAAAAAGGAATATATTTCATTTTTTTTGTTAACATATTTTGTTTATAAGTATACATACGATCAATTTTAATGAGCACGACTTTTTCTATTACTTTGGGGATGAGTTCTAGATCAACATCTTTTGTCAACTGATCAATACTATTATTTCCTTTCATTGTATACTTTTGCATACTTTTATACCAAAACATATCTTCAAGCTTCAGATCATCCTATAAAAATTACACATTAAATTTAAATACAGTCATTAAAATAAATGGCTTAATTTATAAACAAAATATTTACAATCATTATAAAATCAATAAATAATATATTTTAAAGTAAATATAATATAGTAAAATTGATATTAAATGGAACTTCATAATTTTATCTAAATTTATTTAATTTATTTAAAGAAATAATTTTCATTTAATTTTAAATTAAAAATAAAATTATATAAAATGGGTACCGCCTGCTATATTTAAGATGTCAAGTGAATCACTATTATGGATATGTTAAATTTAAATTCAATAATATATTATTGTATATAAAAAATAATTCTGAACGAGGACAGTCTATACATGTGTCAGCTTATATCACTAAGTATATTTTATAGTATATTTATTTTTTTTTATAGCTATCAATGAAATTAATTTTACTTTTAATATTACAGTAGGTTTAAATGATTTTTTCCAAAAATATTACATTCTATATATTATTAGTTTTTAATTATTAAAATAATATGCAGTTATACCATATTATAACAACTAATATAACTCATAATATAATAAAATATTTCTATAAATATCATAAAACAATAAAAATAGAATTATAGAGTAAGTATTTTAAAATAAATTAAAAATATGTTGTAATGCATGATAAATTTTATAATAATATACATAATATATGTAAAAGATTTAAGTTCCCATTAAAAATGTTTTTGATTTATACTAAAATAATGAATATTGTTATTCATAATAAAAATATGTAATTTTGTTCAAATATCTATAAAAAATAACTGGGTTTGTATATTTTTAGATTTTTTAGTTCTAGTATAAAATACTTATGAGGAATATTTTATAAATTTTTAAATTTTAACTATAAAATATAAAAGATTTTATGGAAAATTGCATTTAAAATTCATATGAAAAAAAGTTATGTCAATGTATTTTTAATGATTTTAAACAGATATAATAGCAACTTATGTGAGATAAAAACAAAAAAATTTCCCTATGTTTATAAATAGATTTAAGATTAAAAAAACTTAAAAAATTACACCATGCTTAGAAAATTATATATATACATTTGGTAAAAATTTCAAGTATATGCAGTTATTAATTTTTTAATTATAATTCATAACAAAATAAAGAAATCAATTTAAACAAAAACCGGTCTAGCAAAAAATTTGCAATTTTTCTAATTTTAAAAAAAAAATATTGGAAAATTTGAATTTTAATCTCTCCAAGGTACAAACTAGATCAATTTTGCTATAAAAGATCTAAGCATTTTATAAACCACTTATTAGGTATACATAAAAAAAAAATCAAACTGTAAAATCAATACATTGATTACTGAGAAATTCCGATAATCAACTATAGATTCAAGACAAGGTAATGAACGAATATATTATTTCATTGATAACACATATTAATACATTTAAATTTAATGCAAATTTTATTATTTTTGTCAAGTTTATTTTTGCAGATGATTTAATATATGACTTATCTTGTTATTTAAACAATATTTTGTACCTGCCACATTTGTTGATAGTAAAGTAATGCAAATACTTGAATTAGATTAATATTTTACTATATAATTGCAATTAGTTTTAAAATGAATGTATATTACTTCTAATGGATTCCATGTAAGCATTTCTAAACGAACAAAAGGTCCCACTAACTTAGGTAAACACACATTAACATATGCTTCTATATAGCTATCCAAATACTTGTTTTTCCATTCTAACATGTGTTTTAACACTAAATCAACTGAAGCAAATTCTTCAAGAACATCATCCAATAACATGTTCGAGTCACTTTTAATAAGCTCTAAACATAAAAAAAATATACACATAATATTCAATTAACTCCAAATTTAATTAATATTTGTTAAAATTAAGGAATCGAGTATAATTTATAAAATTATTTATACCTAATTGATTTCTAAATGCTGACGCATCTGTTTCAGGAACTTCTTCATCACTAGACATTCCATCTGCATGTTTACTTATAGCTTT
Source organism: Melanaphis sacchari (assembly GCF_002803265.2). NCBI lineage: Eukaryota > Metazoa > Arthropoda > Insecta > Hemiptera > Aphididae > Melanaphis > Melanaphis sacchari. The sequence continues at coordinate 448,078 of NW_020270843.1, forward strand.
TATCTCTCTCATTCTCATACGTCTGATACGACGACCTTCACGCTCTGCAGCTCTTCTTTGCTGTTCTTCAGATCTTGTATGTGTTGTTGAAGTTCCTAATTCTATTTGAAAGTTTGAATTTACAAATCTAAATAAATAGTATTTATTAATAATTACTACTAGTTGAAGATTCTTCAGCTTGATCACGAACATCTTGTCTACGTCTGGCTACCAAATCTGTACGTCTCTTTTCATACATCTTAGATATACGTTGTTCTAATCCCACAAGTATAGGAATCTATTAAAAACAATTTGAATTAGGTTGGCAAGAATACATAATACAAATAATGAAAAGTAAATAAGAAATTAACAAATAACATTATTGTTTTAAGAATTTATAAAATTATAATTTATCAAGAAGATTAGATAAATATGAAAATAATAAAGTTATAGAATAACTTTTATAAACATTCTTTTAACACCTTATTTAGACAGTAACATAATATTAAAATCAATAATTGTTTTGATATCTCTATAAATGTTAAAAATATTACCAACAATTTACAATACTATTATTTATGTTATTTGAGACTTCGAAGTTCTTATTATAATCATACTTTTCACAAAATACAAAAATGTAAAATTATTTAAATATTAGCAGTATTTTGTCATTATAAGAAAATATTAAATAATATAAATTGTAAATTCACATCTACATAATATAGTCATAAACATTATAATGGAAAATGTTAATATTAAAATTTTTTGTTAGAGCAAAAATGATCCAATTATTTCTTTTACAGAAGTCTGTCTACTGAATAACATCGCTAAAATTAGAAAACACGCCTACCTTTTCATCAAGACATTCTACCAGATCAGTGACGTACCCACGCAAATCTTGATAAAACTGAAAACAATCATCCAACTCTGGAACATTAATTTTTAACATTTCAACTCTATTCTTAATCTCTGGTATTTCGTTTATCATATCTTCAAAATATTTTTGATCCGGATTCCGATTTTCTTTCAACTCATTTAATCTAAAATTAAAGTACAGATAAGATATGAAACTATAAACTTGTTATAAAAGATTAATTACATTTCTTTGGTTTTATTTATGATATCATCTGGATTCATTGTAGACATCAATCCTTGTGGCGCATATGAATCAGAGAATCGAGGTTTTTGATTCATTAATATTGGCATCATAGCTTGTTCCTGTATAACCATATTATTGTAAAAAGCAGCCATGCCGGCAGATTCCTGTTGTGCAGCAGCTAACTGTGAGCCTGTTACTGCTTTTCTTATTTGTTGAGTTTCCCAATCATTATCTTCATCAAGTTCATCAGGATCTTCAAACTCAGTATTGTTAGTGTGATCTAAAATTAATTTACCATTTTAGATTATCTAAAATCTAAATTATACTTAAATAATATTAATTTAATTAAATATTTTTATTACCAGCCATCGTAATATGTAAGTTTTTTTTCCGATCCTCAGCTTGACTAACAATTCCAGACATAACAATAATACCATCATCATCACTATCTTCTAATTCATCTTCTTCTCGTGTTAAACGTCGATTAGTCGTTTGTTCATTATCTACTTTTGATTCACTAGAACATTTATTTATTTTTTAATTTATATAATTTATATTCATATTATTAGTACTTTATAAAAATACCCATGAGATTGTGATGATATTGGTATAAAATCTTCTCCCAAATCACGAGCTTGTTGTCTTCGTTTTCGAGCAGCATGAATTAACGCTGCATCAGGAATTTGTCCCTCTGGAAGTAAATTTATTATTTAACTCATTAAGAATAAAATATAATTTTTAATTAAATTTCTGTTTTTCTTAGTCTGATTATTCCTCTTTTTTAATGATTCCAATACAATCTACTTGTTAATTTATCTAAATAATATTACAAAGAAGTAATTTATAATTTTCATAGTAGTTTCTTTAAGCATAACAAAAAATTAAAAACAACCTGCAAAAAATATTTAAAAAATCTCAATAAATGTAGTTTTAAACGTTTATTTCAAATCCACAAAGAATTTTTTTTTTAAATTTAATACTTACATTGCTTTTATATTTAAAAAAATAAATACGCCATAAAACAAGTGACCAGGGTTTATGTTTAATCTTAATTACTTTTTTTTTTAACCTTAGATTTTGTAATATTTGTGCTTAAAAATTGTAATAACCCACAACTAAACAGTTTATAATTTTAGTTATTAATTCTTACTTTTTAATAATATTTTAACTTGATCAGGATTAGAAAATCGATGAGATGATGAGCTATATGAATCAGGTTCTTCATCTGATGATACATAGCCGGCCATTTCAGCAGCTCGGCCTGTAAGCATTATTTCTTTTTCAACAGGTTCAGACTAAACATATTAAATATTAAAATTCAAAAAAAAAATCATGAAACAGAATAATTTAACAATGAATTACATTAAAGTTTGTTTGTTTAACAACAATAGGTTTCATTGTATCAGCAATATTTTTTGATTTTTTGCCATTTTCTACTTTATCTCGACCCATTTTTTCTTTATTCATTTGTTTTTTAATTTTTTTACTATATGATGATTTTTTAACTTTGAATTCTTCGCCATCGTCACCTTAAGAAATACAATTATTACACAATAATCAATAATAATATTTAATAATTAATTAAAAATACTCACATTCATTCAACTCATCACCAAAACTTAAAGTGTTAACTTTCTTTGTTGTCTTTTCTTTTTGTGGTTTTGGTAGTTTCAGTACTGTATCCACATCCACTTTTTCTTCATTTTCATTTTCGTGAAAACCGTCTATGTCCCTAACACGAAGGTTCCGTTTAGGCTTCCTAAATTGCATTGCCATTTATAACAACGCTTTAATAAAATTAAAATAATTACGTTATAGGTAACAATTAACGGATTATAATCACATAGACAATAAAATAATTGATATTAGTTTACTATTATTCAGAAAATGCTAATAGGTACATGCATTGGAATTTGTATTATAGTATTATACTCAATTTATAGTGTTAATGTTAAGTATTATACAAATTACAAAATACAAATTACAGTTCAAGTGATTGTTGATAATATAATCAATATTAAGAATGACCAGTTCACAAAAAAAAAATTCCCTCAAAATATTTTAGAATTACATGCTAGCTCTTAGATTTGAAGTTAAAATTTTGAACAAAACGATGAATACATAAAACACAATAAATTTAATATCATTTATTTCATGACTATATTGGTTGTACCAATGATGTTTTTTTGTTGATCATCAAGTTACAAGGCAGTAAAAATGCTTCAATTTCCAATATTGTGGGTGGTTTTTGGAAGTTAATTTAATCTAATTGGTACTTTGGGAGGGAAAGAGGAAGTTTTAAGTAAAAATTCCCAGTGCTTTTTTTATCATGAAAAACAAAAATAAATAAACAAAATTAATTTTGTTTTTTTATGTGTAACTTGAGAACGAATATCTAACCATATTGTAAATATTCAACAAATATTTATATTATCATTTTCTATTATTTATGATATAGTTTTTTTTAAATATTTTGATTCCTTTTTAAGCTATCTAAGGGACAAGAGTATGGACATTTTCAATTTATTTATTATTTTTCTTTAGAATTTAAATTATAAATTAGTCAATGATTAGAAATGTTTGAGATTTTAATAAAAAGTTTTTCATTAATTGTTAATATTTTAATTAAAAATCTAGTTACAATAGTTTTTTTTTATAAGCGTTTAAAGCTAGAATTTTGAATTTTGATTTCGTCAAAATTTCAAGAATGCACAAATTATTTCGTAGTTAAAAATTCATAAAAAATTTTTTTTTCCTAATACCTATTTAAAAATTCAATGTAAATTTATGCGTAGGGTTTTAAAATATTCACTAAATGCTTATATTATCATTTTCTTTATAAAATTAAATTTTCAAAATTTTTTAACACTTGAAGCTATTTATAAGCATGACAAATTTTCAATTTTTTTTTTTCTTTAAATGTTGATAAAATTCCTTGGGTTACAATTTAATACGATATCCCTTAAAGATATTTATAAATAAAAATTCATAAAAACTTTTTCTTTTATACTTAAGTTTTGAATATATAATGTAAAAATTTTCAAAAGTAGTTTATACCTACCAAAGCTATAAAATCTAAATAATTATGAAATATTCTACAAAGATTCTAAGAACATTTTACTCCTATCTGGGAAATTAATTATTTTTTCATAACCTAATATTAAATTATTTTTCGTGAAAATTTAAAACTTACGTATTTCATTAAGAATTTTACTATATGAAAATATGCAACAACATTTTTGATTTATCTTAAGATGTCATTTATTTTTACTATAAATTTCATAGAGTATAATAGTATAAATCTATTTTTACTATTGTAAGGTACCTACTAATAGAAAAATGTTATTTATTAGTTATTAGATTTTGATTTACATAAGTTGATATAATATAATAAAAAATTATTATCATACTAAATAAGTATGAAATAATAATATAATAAATGCAATATTTTCAATAAACATTAAATTAACCTAGCGTACCTAATATTAAAAATAAATAAATAAATTTAATAACTAATTCACAAAATATCTTTAAAGATAAAGGCTAACAGACAGTCGTGTTCGTTTAGAACAACCTAATACATAATATTATAAAGTTAATGATTCAGAATCATTTTTCGTATAAGTACCTACAGTGATAAAATAAAAATAATGGATTCAAATTTAGCACGTCCATAAAAATGAATCAGTCGACACGTTTCATTGTTTTAATGAACACCTGAGCAGTACTTACTTGTCTAGCTTTTTTTTTATATAGTACCTATTTTATCACCATTTTGAGTGATAAAAATTCTTCAACCATTAACTTTGTTCATCGTTCATGGCTTGTGATACCTACCACTGATACTCGTGGCAGCAAATTATATTTAGTTAGTACTTTATAAAAAAATTTGGAAATCATAAAAAATGGGAATAATTACGAGTTTAAGAAAATATTATCACACGAAAGAGTATAATTTTATAATTGTAAGGTTTGAAACACGTGTGTGTGTGTGTGTGTGTATGGATTCGTCACTAAGAACTCGGATGGTCAATTATCTGAAAGCTAGCGACGCCGACCGATGTTTGATTTCGGAACATTAGTGACTGAAGCCAATCACCGCACCACAGTCCAGGCCATTAATTTTAATTAATTAATAATTATTATTACCTACAAACCTAATAAATTATCAGTATTATAAACGACTAGGTTGTATAATTAAAACTTTACATGTATATTTACTTACATGTATAAACACTATAAACATAGGTACATGAGAAGAATAAACTAGAGCGTGCACAATATATGTATACTAAATAATATATTCTAATAATAAATGATTAAATATATATATATATATATATAAATCTAATATATATTTACTCTATTTTTACATTACTACATGGGATTATTATAATGAACCTTGCTAATTTTTAGTCCATTCAAACTTTATTTGCCTTAAGTACAGTCACTATAACCCTAGTTCAATATTTGGCAATATTATAATTTTCATTAATATTTTTTACATAAAAATGTTTAATGATTAAAACATAGGTAAAATATATTTTGTTAAAAACAATAATGGAACACTACCATCCCAGTAAAACATTTTTAATAATGTATATTTTTTACAACGCATCAAGACATTATGTACATGTACACTTTAGTTTATTTAACCTATAGATCTGATGCTATTTGTATTTGTTGTGGGTCCTTCTCGTATGGTTTTCCGCCTAAGACATACTCGAAATGCAAATCCCACTGCCTTGCACAGTCGATCACTCTATTTAAAATTTGAATTATTAATGTTATAGGTCATACTATTAATTTATAGTTTATACTAGTATAATAGTAGAGAAAATACATACTGAAACTTCTGTAACAACAATCAAATGACACAACCATTGATTATTGTAAAAGTCTCTGCTAGTATAGAATAACTGGTCCGAATAGTCTGTGGCCGATGAACAAAATATTACATTTTCAATAATTTGAGCCAGAATTAAATTCTAAAAAACATATATCTTCTTGTTTAAAATATGATCATTAATCGCATAAAAAATGTTGAATATTTCAATAATTAGATTTAGAGTATATAATAGTGCTCTTATTTAAGTAAGAATTCTATAGTTGAACTTTGTTTACATAATAAATACTAATGATATAATCTTATATTCACTATATTGGTTAAACTAATAATTAACTATTTATTTATTACTTAAATGTATCTCTTGCTAATAAGTAATAACTGTAGGTATAGATGAGTCTATTTCAGTAGAGCAACTGACAAAAATTAATCCTAAGCCACTAAAGAATGTTGAGTTTGACAAGTAAAAACATTCTATTCATCTATTAGTAATTAGTATTCAATAAAATTTTCAATAAAACCACATTTTTAAATTTTAGCTGTTATAATTTAAAGAAAAATTATACCAGATTATTATTAATTAATATCTAACTTAAATTATTTATTCATTAGGATTTAGGTAGTAGGTACTCATTCCACATTAATTTTATTTTACATATTATGTAGTTAACTTTATGATTAAAAAAACAAAACATTTAAAACAATGACAGGGGAGTATGCTTTTGCAAAAAAATTAAATAAATATTTGATTATTTAAGGTAAGCTATACTTTAAAAAAATCAAACCTCCCATGAAATTCAACTAAATTTCCACCTATGCTTATAAATTATAATAGTTCAACTTATAAGTTTATATACATACTATTATATCTATTATTGTTTTTGTTTTTAACATAGATATAATTAAAATCCAAAAACATTATAGAAGTTTATAACCTTTGATCTTTTGTCAACAATTCTTAATTCATATCCTGTAATCCATAAAATTGCAGGACTTGGGTGACAAATTCCAGTTTTATATTCCTGATACAGTTTAGCGAATGACTCACAACATTTGTTTGAATTTGTGGGTTCCAATACTTCAACATACCCCAAATACTAAAAAGTAACAGGTAAAAATGTGTTATCTTTGATTTTTTTTTATATTTTCATTATTTTACACTTAATAAATACAAAACAATACCTAATTATTAGTAGGTATTTAATGAAGTAATTATTACTTACATCAATGTTAAAAGAACAATTTCCATCCAGTATACTAATTTCGTCTTGTGGCCATCGATTAATTATACCATTTACAACACGCTCACAATTTCTTCTACTACAATTAATCATTTTGCAGTTTGCACAATATACTGTTGACTACATGTCAAAAGTGGCGGTTACACAAACAAAAGATATTGAGTTAAATTAAAAATATTGATTATTTTTATTAATTTTAGTAATTCATTTAAGGCATATTATAAGACATAAATGGTTGGACTTAGAGGATGTAGGTAGAATTATACAAAAAAATTTTAAAGATCTAAAATATCACATTCAATACCTTCTTCCAACAGCAGGTACTATAATGACCTGTGGTCGTGGTGGTACCTATAAGCCAAATAATGTAACGTATGACTAGGTAGGTATGGGGGGGGGATATGACGATGATTGGAAATCCCAGTAATTCCGAATTCGTATAATTTAAAATTTTAATATTAAATTCAATAGATAATTAAAAACCTCTTCTGGCTTTGATGCATAGTTAAATGGTTTTTACTTTTTAAGTATGCATGTAACATGGGTCGAGGTTGTATATAGTGTATACGATCGTACAATTTATTTGACATTTTAGAAACCGTACCTAAGGTTATTATTTATAAATTATAAGTAATATAATTTTCGAAATTCTATTGAACGGTTCGCTGGCCCACTGGACATCACGCGGTCTACCTATATTATTATAGTGACTAATAGGTCCTATATAGTGAACAGTGATTCTACACATTATTATTTATATTATAATAATATGAATATCATATAAATACCTACGCATGGCCAGATGTGTATATTGACATTGGAATAATAAAAAACAGTTACAAGTTGTTTTATTTACTTTTTTATAGTTTTGTAGCTTCGTCAATTACAGCAGTCGACGTGTAGCATCAGGTACTGTGGTGTAACGTTGTCCACTTGAGTGTATTGGCGAAATAAAATAAAAAGTAAGTTTAAATGGCTTTAAATGATAAAATATGGATGGCGAATGGCGATCAACGAACGTATTCGGAAATAAGGCGAGGAATGAAGATTCGTTGATGTTTGAACGAATGAAATAGTCAAACGGAGTGGTAGACTGACGTTGACGTCGTTGACCGAGATCGTGAAAAAATAGAAGATCAGTTTTAGATTTCAAAGAGAAATCACGCGTAACCGGTTTTCTCCTACTCGAGTAATATACTAATGCGATACCATCGTAAATCGTCTAGGTGTAGGCAATATAGCTGTTTAAGTCTTGGTCTAAGACTCAAGTATGATTTTAACTTGGTCAGCATTTTCATAAAGAAATAAAAATGTCGTTTTATGTTTGTTTATTATATTATAATTTAGTATCTATTACCAAATAATATAGACTGTGGTCTGTGACAACACTGACAACTGTAATGATGTAAAGTGTGGCGCACCACTTGCTGTAGCTCAGTCTACAACGAACACAAAACCACTAAATCACCATAAAAAGTATAGTTTGATTAACACAGAATATATATTATCTATAAATAAATTGAAAATGACATTGTGTATAGTTAAATTCTTTATAATATACGTAAAAGTTAAAAATCCCAACGAATGTTTTTAAATTATAAGAAAATAATTGACTTAGTTATTTATCGTTTAAATAAGTACAAAACTATCTACTATTTGGAAGTTATATAAGTATGGAATTAAATTAAACGTTGATTCAGGGCAATACCAAAATTGTATGAACCGATTAAATCTAATCTAGATCAATTCTATTAGCAGGTATTAAAAAATAACTAGAAAAAAAAATTAGTAGACTAATGAATTAAATAAAAATATTCTTACTTGACACAAATAATCACTTTTACTACCACGAATAAATTGATAGAGACAGCACGTTGAATAATTTTAATTCTAACTATGAACTATGAAGACATGAAGTATTTATGAATTAAAATACAAAGCACTCATTGTGTGCTGACAATCTCGATACAAGGACAAGTAATTCTACACATTTTTAAATTTTTTATTATACTTAAATAAGAATTTTCTTAGCTTGTGATTGATTACTGATCATTAAATAGATTAGACAATTGTGATGGATATTATTATGTAAGACATTTACTTACATTATTAAAAAAACCATGAATTAAATGGGTAAAAAAATAATATAATATTTTAAGTCCGAGGCAAAATTATTGGTGATAACTGATAAATAATAATTAAATACCTTTCATACGCTTGATATAAAAACAATCAATATTTTTTTTATTTATATATAATACGACAACAATAATTAAGTACAGAGGTTCTTAAGTATCTAAGATATTGTCTAAGTTTTCTAATAATATGTTTATACTACAAAATATAAACAAAAAGATAAGGGTTTTACAAACATATTTCAATTTGTTTTAACTTTTAAGTACAATAGAAAGTAATAGGTACATTAATTCTAATTTGGTCATAACGAAGCCATTAGCATATTATTCAGTGCCCTATGAAGATTTACTAATTTGAAATGGTCGGATAATAGAATTTGTATTAATCCAAATACTTACAACTAGTAAATCTATATAGGACACCTTGTATACATATAATATGATATATTATAATATATACATAGGTAATAATAAAATAATAACATAATATTGTTATACTTTTTAGAGGCTACTAAAATCACAATAATTGTATAAAATCCATATGTCTTACATATTTATCATTAGTCGTTTTCATAAAATTATGGTTGAAAAACGAGAATTATTTTTAATTGCACTAAGCCATTTAAAAACAATACTGTAATTTCAATACTTAATATATGTCTAAGCTCTTTCGTACATATTACTATTTTCTGACAAAAACATAAACAACATATTACATCTATATACAATTGTATAAGTATATATAACATAATAATGTTCACTGATATATATATATATATATTTAAATAGTTAATGATATACATATATCCCATAATACAAACACCAATCCTTCCCAATTGGATATTCTAAATAATAACAACAATAAATGAATCGTATACCAATAACATATTAAGGTGGTGCATGATAATTGATTAGAGTATGTACTAATTAATAGTTAATAGGTACGACAAATTTTTTTTAAAAATTGAGTTTTAACTAAATGTTAGCTATTTTATAATTTTTTTATTTTTACAAGTATAGTTTCTCTCAGGCATAACAAATAACCAGTTAGATCAATTATAATGTCTAATGATTAATACTATGTGTTATAATATTTGTTTATAATAAACTATACATAATAATAATTGTTTTTAAAAATAATTTTTAATTTTAAGAAAATATAATACAAATTAAAATACTAACAAGTAATACACATATACATATATATATATATCAATAATGTAAAGTATAATTATATTCATCAATATTGATACTACTGTTATTATATCTTTAAAATTATAATATATAGGTAAGTTAGTATTTTTTACATTAGTATTTAATTCCCGTATTTTCTATGGGAGTAATACAGTTAATATTATAATATAATGTTACCACAGATACTTGCGTATAGTATATACAATATTAATAATAATATAATAATATAATAATAATAAAAATAATAATAATAATAATAATGATAATAATAGTAATAATAAACATTGTCGTGTATCAATAGAAAAAAAAATATGCAGTCTATTGAATACACAGATATCACAGAACACGCAATCTCTATTCAGTACGCGGCTATAAGCGTCTTTTTTTTTTAAATCATAATATAATTTTAAGTTGTCTTATAACTGTGAGTGTTTGACTTGTTAAACTGAAAGCGAAAGTAAAGAAGTAACATATATATATATAATATATAAAAATGAGGGAGGTAAATGACTTAACTATTATTACTTAGATAACTGTAAGGATGACAGTAATACAGTCTTGTGCCAATAAAGAAATAAAATGAATGCAAGGTGTATAATTTTCAATCTAACAGGTATATAGAAGAATACATAAATCAACATTTTGATCTTTGAAAAATATACGTTATGTACATTTAAGCTTATGGTTAATGATAATTGTTAAATAATACTTAGATTAAAAAAAAAATTGTCAAATACTTAGGACTCATTTCAGAATTTATACTGTTTGTTTACTAATTGAGAGTTTGTTTGTACATAATTAGAAGTTCATTCAATAAAATTTTATAATTTTAATACCTATTTGGTTTTATATTGTGAAAATATAAATAAATATTTTTTATTGATGGTTTTAAAAAATCGAAATATGTGTAATTTTTTTATAACTAAAAGTAAATATAAGTCATATATTTAGTTTAAATTATTTAATATAACTATTTGATTCAATTAGTTGTTATTAAATAATAACATTATATAGTAGCAAACTGTTCTCCATTAGCTATATGTGTGCGATAAGTTCAAATTCGTTAGTAGGTACCCTTAACTGTTGATATTTATATCAACATAAAATATAATATACTAATTTTTTAACGTTAGAAAAATATTGATATGTATAGATTGCAAATGAACATATAAACATTATTTAATAATTTAATTTAAATTCACTGTGCATGAATATTAAGTTTATGTTTTATGTTTAATTACAAAAAAAAAAAAAAAAATATATATATAAAAAAAAATATTAATAATAGCTTATGCAATTATAGTTTCATCATATTTTTTGATAACTATGATAACTATATAACTCATTATTAAATAAATTTTATTTAAGTACAATTTCAAACTAAAAATTATGTTGAGTTAATACTTTTTTTTGCAGATTTTTATAAAGATACTATTTAAACATAAAATACAAACTATTATTATAAATGCACTTGATAATACTTAGGTTATTAAAAAAATGAAGGTAATTAGTACTGGAAACAAACTATTTTGTTTGATCAAGTCAAATTTTGATTTTTTTTTTTTCAAAGATAGTATATAGTATACTAAATCAAAAAGTATCAATACAAAGTTTTGTTAATATTAATTTTGAACACTAATTGCACAATCATAAATCCAAACATATATAATATTATGGTAATCGCATATTCCCTTTCTATAATTATGTTTTTACTTTTTTTATTCAATGATGATAATTTTAAGAATTAATCACATTTGAACTTCAAAAGTTTTCACAGTTTTATTTTGGTTACTTGATATTGGGCTACTTAAAAACGGATTTGTGTTTTGTTTAGGGGCTATATAATTAGGATCAAACGGATTGGCTGAAATATTATTAAATGTGCGATAAGCATCCTCAGCTGTGTCTAAAGAAAACGCACGACTGTGTGTTGCTAAATGTGGATTTCTTTTAGGCGTGACCTGAGAATCCATTGACTGTAACGTAACTGCTGCCACTTGACCTAACCACTGTTCTGGCCTGGGTAGTGTTGAGGGTGGAGTAGCAGGTGGAGTTGGTGGTGTTACTGCTTTGTTGTTAACATTCCATAAACTGGAACCTGAATCAAAACCTTCGTCTTGTGGACTAATACGACACTCTGGTTTTGGAGTGGAGGGGTTGCTTTGGGTTTCTGATGATAATGTGGCTTTTTTTGATATACTAGCAAGAAATGCTTCACTTCCAGTAATTGGCCCTTGTTTTGAATTGTTTTCTAAAATACATACACATAATAAATTATATATTATAAATTTTTAAGAGACCATGCTATTCAGTTTGGTCTCCTGCACAAAATTATAGCAAAAATGAGTTATTAATTATTTTTGGGAAATGACTTTTAGAACTATATTACTTATAACGTTTTCAAAGGCATTTCTTAAAGATTTTTTGCAAAATACTAAGTATTTAAACACATTACAGTAACATACAAAATTTAGATTTAAATATATGTATGAGTTCAAAAAAAAAAGAAAAAAAGAAAAGACTATGATGATAACAGAAAAATTACTTTTTCAATTACAGAATTATAGGTGTCCAGCATTAAAAATTCATCTAATCATTTATGTAAATATATTTTTTATTTTGTTATACATCATGTGAGAAACAAAGATAACAAACTTTGATATGGTGTATTAATTTTATAAGTTATATTAATATAATACGTATGTATAAAGATTAAAAATTAGTTTACCTATACTTTTTAAATCATTTGATTTAAATTTCTCAGGAAAATCGTCATTGGTTGTACTATTTGTAAGAAATGCCAATTCTAATGACATTTGTTGACACATAGCTGTTACTTGATCTGTTGTAGACATTGGTTTTTCACTTCGAGGAGAAGCTTCAAGTATAGGACTCACTGAAATAAATAAAAATATTGTTATATATTATTCTGCTATTCATATTTCTGACTTTAACTCTGTACCTGGAGTATTCATTTGTAAAAGTTTATTAGAAGATGTACGAGTATTTGCTGTTGGTTGTAGACTCATCGATCTTGTTCTCTCCAAATTAGAAGGTAATTCAGATATTCTAAGGGACAATTGTCTTTTAAATGGAGATGCTTGATTCAGTTGTGTAAATCCGCGAAATGATCCTTGTCGCTGTAACATCGACAATGTAGCATGTGGTCTTTCGATTGCATTGGTGCTGACTTTTGGTGTTGTAGGATTTTGTTGCAATGGTTTTACTGTTGTTGGTATATCTAGAATAAATATAAATTATTACGATCTTATTTTTACACTGATAATAATATTTACTAAACTTGTTTTTAAATTAAATTTTGCTAATTGATAAATACCTAAAAATAATTTTATGCATTAAGTTACGAAATAACATACATACCTTTATTTGACTGAAGAAAAGGAGGAGGTTGTGGGGGTGCATTGAGCGGAATATTAGGTTCAGACTGTTGTTCAGTTAATGATTGAGTTCTAAAACTGCCAGTTCTTGTAAAAACAGATGTTTTTGGATCATAGTTCATTGTAACAGAACAATCTTCTTCTCGTTTATTTTTTCTTATCAGGCATTCTTGAAAAGCACATCCAACAGCATGACTTAATCGGTCGCCCTATTAAAATTTCATAATTATTTTAATTGTACAAACAAAATCCCTTTATTTTTACATTTACCGATTCTTTTAGAGCTACAAAACCGTGACACATCCATCGACGAGTCAGTCCGTCTCTGCATATGTAAGAAAATCCTTTTTCATGACTTCGATCTGGGGCACAGAACGAAACTTTTTCAATTGTTTGATCAACTATCAAACCCTGAAAGTTAACAATTTGTAAGTATAACAACAATTTTATAAAATTTCAATAATAATGTACTTTAGTTTCTTCTTCTACAACACGCAATCCATCTCCTGATATGTAAAATATAGCTCTTACTGGTCTACGGCGTGACGCCTATATATATATATTAAAAAAAAATTAAAAATCTTTGTTTTAAGTTAATAAATAGGTCAAGACATTACTCTAAGTGTTTTTAAAGCTTCTTCGCATACTTCCATTCCTCTCGATTCAAAGACTTCGACACAGCCCAGATACTGTAAATACAAAAATATATTACTTAAACAATTACTAAGTGTTTTCAAACTATAATTGCTATTTAAATTATTAACTAATATAAAAACGATTTGAAACAATTTTATTTAATTAAGGTTTTTAATTAATTTCTTTTAAATTTATTCAGTATTGATAATTGCAAGGTATCTAAATATGTGTAAGTAAATACTGTACATTGTAATTACATTATAATAATCATTAATCCTACCTCCACAAGGAAGTTTATTCCACACTCGTCTCCAGAACACATTATTTTCTCCTACAGATAATCCAAATTTAATTTCTCTAACTCCGTAATTTATAATTAGCTCTATAAGTTTGATCTATTATTTTATTATCTATATTAAATTATATGTATCAAGTTTATTATTCTAATATTTATGCTATTTACATCTATATAATATTCAAGACAAAAAAATTAAAATTTGATAGCTTTGACGATAGCAATTCTTTTTAGTCTAAATCGTAAACAATTTAAATTGCAGTTTACCTTAACATGGAAGGAACATATCCCAGCCCGAACTTCAGCCTCGTCCATGGCCCACAAATGGGGCTTAGGATTAGAATGATGGCCCGGCGATCCAGCGTTATTGCCTAGATCTTTACGGCGTCTGAAACTGTCTCGAAAACTCCGCCGTAATCGGTCCATTTTTGACGGCGATCGACCACTCTAAAAAAATTAAAAAGAAAAAGTTAGTTAGATTATTATTTATTGGTACATTTCACTTTTTTCATAATGAAGTTGGTTACTATATACATATAGTTATCAAATACACAAGGACAATTCTTGATGGCGATCTATTTTATTGTGTTATTAATTATAACATTTTTTTATCTTAATCAATATTACTGTTAACAAAGGAGTTGAATAATCGAATGAACAACACATGTATTTTATATGGTCGAGTAATAAAATAATTAATAACATAAAATCGCCTCCATGGTTTTCAAGCGGCTGGATTAATATTTATGACACTTGTTTAACACAACATAATTATACATTATACAAGGAGGGCAATGTTTTGTAGGAAAATAATTAGTCGAAACATAGATATTTGAAAAATATTTTTCTGAATTGTATTTCCTTGAACTGTATTGATTTGGAATTATATTTTGTTGGTAAAATATTTATTCTAAAATTAATTAGTTTGGAAATAAACCATTACAAATACTGTTTTATAATCATATTTAATTGAAACATATTTTGGCGGAATAATTAGTATTAGCTCCAAAACATATTTGTTTGAAACCGCATAACGTTACCTAATAATTTACTTAAATTTTCAAAATTCCAACAAAATATTGTTTCGTATACTATAGTTTCAATATTATACATGTTCCCGTAACAGAATATTTTCCATAAAATTACGTTTTCGATATAATATATTTCAAACGGATTATAATTCCAAAGTAATGTGATTTAGTACAAATACAATACCAACATGTGTTACCAATGAAATATTTTTCAAAAAAAAAAAAATGGTTTTGAACAAATAATTTTTCTACTTTTTATAGACGTCACATTTTATGTTTTATTGTTATTGTAATCACTCTCCAACGATGATGTATAAATGAATTGTGGCAAAAACACTATTTATTTATACATTTATTAAGTGTTGATTAAAATGTAAAAGGATTATATCCATTAATAAAAATGCATTAGTTGTATACAATATACATTTATTGAAGGTGTCAACACTTAAGAATTAATAATTAAGATGACGTAATATTGATGATTGAAATAAAAAAATTGACTACACGGAGAAAATAACTAGTTGGTAAAATTAATTATAGGTACACCATGATTAATTTGATTCAGTTTTATTTTAATTAAGTTTAAACGATTTTAAATAATTATTATAATACTATATCGACTTATAAATGTTATGTAGTAACAAATTCAATGACTCGATATTGTACATTTAATAAAATTCATGAATTTATAACTATAGATACTTAAAATCTTTAATTATTAAACCTTAAAAATTTTAATTATCGGTTAATCATTTGCTATCATTTGCCCAGTATTGGCTGTATAGTATAATATATGTATATATATATATATATATATATATATATATTGATAAACAATACTTAAAGCATCTTATTCTTGAGATCAAACTTTTAATGATACTAACGCAATGATACGAGTAACAAGCTGATAAATAAAAATATAAGCATAAAACCTTTACATCACGCACGAGAGTAAATATTATTAATGTATACATAGAAATGTTTGCACTTCGAAACTTTTTTTTTAGTTAAAACGATTAAAATACGAATTTAAGCAAAAATTTAAACCGTGAATATCTAAATACACAAATGTCACCACTCGCCTTACGTTTTTGCTTTGATAGTCTATATTTAAAACCACACGCGAATCTGCTGCAGCTGTGAAGCATATTATATCATACGAAAAATTCATTGGTGTACCAACAGACTATATAGCACACAATCGTCGTTTTAATGGTAATATTTTTTTCAATTATTACCAAACTATACTATATTGCTATTTGTTGTTATATATCTAATAATCTAGGAATGAATAAAAAACACCGTATTATTTTTATTTAACTACTATAGTATTATCATTGCTCATTGCTGTCCCAAATGGCAAAATTATTATCATAATTTATAAGAAGCAAACTATAAAATGTGACATTAATCGTATAAAACCAAAGCTCTACCATACGAATTGGGAAGATATTTTTTATGATGTTGATTGTGGATATAATCTTGTATTACATTTTTCATAAATCTATAAAGCACTTCGTATGTTACCAATAAATTAATTTTGATGATATATACTGTATATAAATTGCTCGATGCTCGAAAAAAAGAAGATAAGTGTTGTTCACCGTGATTTTGTAATGCTATAGGTGAGGGCTCATGACGTAATCATCTTTAGACAACGACTCAAGAATATACCCTTTACATCTATGTATTATAAATTATAATTCTACACCACGCATTATACACAGTGTCAAGTGCATATTGGCATAATGATATCACAAATTAACGAATATACTACCAGTCAAAATATTGTTATTCGATGATTAAATTAATGTTACTGTTCTTTTTTATCACTAATCGTGCCTCCACTGCTCAAGGAACGGTTCACAAAACGTCTTTAGATCTGGATTATTACGGAACAAGAGCATTTTTCATAATTATGCTATAATATTATATTAATAAATATTAAATATAAAACGCCAACTCCTAAGTCGTTATTCGTGATTTTTTATTTTAATCTATCACGAAACGATAAAATTACGTTTTCGTCCGAATAATGCATATAATAATATGTATTATAAGTTAAAACGAATGTCATGACAGCATAATAGATAAATACAAGGATAAATACGTATCATTCATCGGCTTGAATATGATTATGTTCTTGAAAGCGCAATTAAATCATTAAATGTTTATCAACACTTGAGTGTTGAGAAGCTTAATTGCACAATAATATTAATATACTTGATACATGTATACCTTTAGTTTAAAGGCGATAATAATTGATTACATGTAAACATATAAAACAAAGCAGACAACAGGATCCAAAATTACAATCAAGTAAAAGAAATAGTTAATTTAAAATGTGCATATATCATATTATATTATACACGAGTACGTTGTAGCATTTAATGTTTGTCGACAAGACGGGTTTGAGTTCTAAGTTAATATTAATAATAAAATTATAGCTATAACCGATAAATAAATGTTATCTTGACAGAATTTTATAATAAACAATATAAAAACAAAAATAATGAGCTTGCACCCGCGATAACAACCTGTGGACAATCGGCATTGTTCGTTCAAAAACTAAGAGTAAAAAAATTATCCTACGTTAATAATATGTGTAATTGTACGTCCTAAAAAAGATAGTTCAAGGTGAATAAGAATAAAGGAATAAAAATCGCATTACCACCACTGCTACAGTAATGTGCATATATTTAAAATTATAGACATGCATGATGCATCATAGACCAATAAAATGTTTAACTTGGTACAATTTAAATCCTTATTCGTAATAATAAGGGCTCAAAAGTTGTAGGAATTGCATATTGTTCTGTATGCTCTCAATTTAAAGCAGACCAAGTTAGAAATCTAAACTGTACAATGGAGAAATTAAAAATTGAAAATTGAAAATGCATATTTTATTAATTTTAGCTAAAAAAAAAGTGCATATTTCATTGATTTTATACACATATTATGCATATTTCATATTTTTCTAAAAAATTTGATTTTTTTTCTTTCTCAACCTGTAGATATATTTTATTTAATATTGAATATAAAACTCAAAATTTTCAATGAAGGTATTTACCGTAATTTCAAAAATACTGGAAAAATATTTTTAGCTCGATATTTCAAAATGTCAATCAGTTATTAACAGTTTTTATGTGTATTATTATTTTATTAATTTATTAATATCCGATGTATTTTTTTTTTTTTTGGAATTCAGAAAATTTTTTTTTGCCTATTTAACATCATTTTAATACATATTTTGCAAATTTTTTCGTACATACTTTGCCTTTTATAGCTCCTAAAAATTTTGAGCTCAAGTTAAAATAATTAATGATTAATAATTCTTACAGAGAATAATATATATATTTATATAGTTTTTTCAAATATATTACATCAGAGTAAGTCTTCCATATTTATAAGACAGTTGGACTTGATTTTTCGTCAAATAGAATAAAAAAGTTCAAGTCACCCACTTAACGCGTTTAAGAATAATAGAAGCACATAGGTTTTCGAAGGATTTGATCCAGGCAATTTTAAATTTAAATTTCGGTTATATAATACTTATTTAAAATAACTCACAAGTGCTCTTATTTTAATACTTGTTGGTTTTTGCGAATTCCAAGATTAAACAGAAAAAACGGTTCCGTGAAAAAAAAACCACTCATATTATTTATACACAATCATAGTTAGCATACCAAATGTATAGATAATAAAACAGACAATATTTGCTGTGTCGTAGCGTTTATATTTTATTGATACCAATAATATAAAAATAGAATATTTTAAGGTAAAGTTGGGGATGATCTATTCAAGTGACGAGCAACATTTCGCAAAGACTGAAATTATCTACCCGACTCTCGCAAGACCCAAAACTACTATATGTTTTCACACCTCTGCCACGTCCAAAACTACTGTTGTCAGTATTACGGCTATCCATAATAATAAACTGTTCTTGCCATCTCGATACCTAGATTTTCCCGCAACTGTTTCATATAAAGTAGCAAGGGACTAAGGAGTGATATATCTTACCAGTTATTTTGATTCATTAAACGTTCATGTTTAGTAATATTATTTGGACAGTAACTTTTCTTACCGCTGCGCAACGAAATTTACATAATTATATTTATTTTTTTTATACTGATAAAATAAATTTAAATGCTACAGCTACGTCACGGCAAATGTATTTTCTTTCGTATTGTGCACGCAATTTGTTTCTTAACATCTCAACTACGCATGAATGTAGTCCGAGTGGTCTTCTACGGGTCAAACTGATTTTACAAATAATTTAAAAGCGTGTGGTATATTCTTCAACAGAAGAAATAGTCCCTTTTTCTATTTACTGATAAAAATAAAAGAGCGGATCAAACAATACACCGAATCGTTATTAGTCGATTCAATTGCAGGGACAGCGTAACTGGAGCGTGTAGCCTACCCACCGTGATGATCCACTACCACCCCGACCAGTCCGTGGGATCACGTCCTATGTATATAAGCTGGTCGCGAACATAGAGTGGGTTCGCCACCGTATAATGACGACAATACACGCAATACTCGTGTCGGATGTAGAAAAAAATCCAAAGAAACAGTTAGTTTTCATGTTTTATGAAAAAAGTCAAACTAAAATTTAGTTCTTATTAAAATTAAATTCATAAAAAATAACGTGCTTAGAGTTAATATTTATAATAACTTAAGTAAAATTAATATTTAATTCGTTTATAAATAAATATAACGATTATAACATTAATTAAAAATTCTTTTTCACCGGTTTTATAATTACTACTTCCATTTCGATGTGATATATTAGCTATGTGATTGAACAATGACTGGTTTTCTTACATTACTCAATCCTCTTAATTTTGACTATTTCATTCGTAAGCGAAATAAAAATTTATTTCACAAATATTAATTTTAGATATATTGTTTTGTTTTAATTGCACATTATTTTTTATTTTTTTATTTAGTTATATAGTGGAAGTTTTTTTTTTCCAAAAAATTAAATCGTTCTTTTTCTAACCATCACTTATGTTCATGTGTTCTAATATTATCCGTACCTTTATTGTCTATTCCGTAGACGAGTGTAGTAGGCTTGACAAAAAATCAAACGAATGACTGGCGGCGGCGCGCACATAAAAGTATTTATTATACATACAACACGCATCATGCACCCCCTCGCAGCGGCCTCCTAAAGCAATTCGATATGAATTATATTATAATAGTATGGTATTTTATAACTGTGTATACTGTATATGATATGATACTGCACATATATATAGTTATGGTGCGTTGACCGACGACGTCGTCACCGTGACGATATCGTCCTTTTTTTTAATATCATCAGGTTATACAGTACTATGGCACACGGTGCACAGCAGCAGTTGCCGCCAATAGAAGAGATCAGTGCGAAACGACGATGACCGTGGGATAAACCCTTTAGGCGGATCGCTTCCGCGTTCACGCTCAGCAGAGCGCAAATATTTTCGAATGTTATTTTACATAGAAGTATATTATATACAGCATATATAAATACGTTAGTGGAGTATTTTGGGTAGGAGATTTTCCTCTCCTCATTTCCTAATCGATTTGTTTATAAATACGAATTTGTGTTAAGTAGAGAATAGGGATGATAAAATATGAACATATTTCGTCTTACTAAATACGACGAATAAAATAAATAATAATTGTAATGAAGTAGCGACTAAGTAATTAAAGTAAGTAGGTATTAATAGTTTAATAAAGTTTAAATAATTAAACCAAGAGTTCGTAAGGACGTTCTCATAATGGTCTTATATTGATATGTTTATAGTATATTGTACCAGTAGTCGACTTTTGAATAAACACGAAAAAACTTTCAGCCAAAATTTTAATGTAATCTTGGATTTTAGGAAATTTTAAGATTTTTATAAAGTTTTACTTAAAAAGTATGAAGCATTTATTATTATTCTTAAGTTTATATTTTAAAATATTTGCAACTCACTTACGTAGGTGAGTGAATAATTTTCCCAAATATCATAAGCATATGTAAGCAGAGGGTATAATATTTACTAACATATAATAAGGAAACATTTTTTCTGTAACAAAGATTTTTATTTAGAATAGGAAACAGCATAGCTAGACTTTTATAAGGTTTTTAGGGGTTAGATAAAAATTTACGCGACCGCCAGGTCTTTCTAACAGGACGTTTGATAGTAGCCTTCCAAGGAATAGGGTACATAGTTGCTATTTAGCGACGGTAGAGTAGTTACTACATAAATTACTAACAAGATGTTTAAATTTTTTTACATTTTTAAAGGTTTTATTGATATTTTTAAATTATTATACAAAGATTATAAAATATTTAAAAGCATTTGTAAATTAACTGTTATTTCTTCTGTGTTACGAGATTTAGTTTTAACTGTAGATTGTTGTATTATCGGCAAAGGGGCCTATATTAAACGAAAGCAAACATTTTAAATTTCATATTCTGAAACAGATTATTAAAAATATTTAGATGTACCAAAATCAAATTTAAGATAAGTATAGTTTATTAGTAATAAGTATTTAAAATTTAGATGAACGGAGTAGTGGAATAGTGGATCAACATTTTATAGCATATCATACGTTCACACCACTTATCTAACCTTTTAAGTTTTAATACTTATAATTAGTAAACTATTCATCTAAAGTTTGATTTTTTATTAATCGAAATAATGGATAAAATATTCTGCTTTAGAATAAAGAACAAAAATTACATATTGTACAGCATTTTTTAACAGCTTAAAATGATGTAACAAAAATAAATTCAAAAACGATAGTATCTTTAAAATAATAGTGTCTTATATTAAATGAATCATTTAGTATACATGGAGCTATAAAATATTAATTTTCCAATATTATAAAGTCGGTAGTTTAATTACAAATCACAAAAGATATCTTGAATTTAATTACCTATTTTAGATACCAGGTCGGACAATACGTTTTGAATAATATCTAATGCTTTAGTTAATAAATTAAACTACAAGTACAAATTAGACCAGCAGGTAAAAATTGTATCCGAGACCATACTTTCAATATAAATTAAAAATTTTGTAACTTAAGAAAATACAACACACAGTTTTGAAAATAGAAGAAAAAAAACTATTAAAAAAGATTACAAATTCAGTAGAAAGCAAAACGATAAATTCAAACTACCTATTTACCCAAAAATTATTATTTTTTCTATATTTTACGATAACTTTTTTGAGACTGCAATTATATATTAAATATATTAGGTATTAAACATTACTTTAACTTGTTTCATATTAATTTAAAATTAAAACAACATCAATTTTTTAGAAAACGAATTTTACACGGCAATTTGCGATTTTTGGTATACAAACACAAATTTTTAAGAACATATTTCAAAATGTTATAATGTATATTAATCCGAGCATACCCATTTCTAAATATGGTCAAGTGAGTATTTTTTAGCAATAATTTTTACAGATTTTTACCAACTGGTTTAATTTTAATTAATTTATTTGATTGGATACAATGAAAATATAATATACTAATTTTACAAACGTATTTATAATATTATTTTTAAATTTAGAATTCTCTTTAAGAATTTTCCCTTTTTATAAGGAAAAAAAAGTTAGTTATATTATGAAAAAAACATTTTTTTTTTTTTTTACTATTTAATTAAGATTATACTGATTATAGTGATGTATTTTTTAAATACAAAATAATTAAACACATAAAGTAAAATACTATTTTATTATTTTTTCAGCATGTAAATTTGTCAAAAATGTACTTGACCTGCAAATTTATCCCGTTTACCAATTTCCCATTCAATATTATTGCATTATTGTCGTATTTGATGAGGACAAGTGTGTCCAAAGATCATACACAACTACTTGCAATCAAGTAGGTACCCATATTCTATACACAAACTGCAGCGGAAGTATAACTTTCAAGTATCACTTATTATAATAGTACACACGTATATTAAAGCCTTTAAATTATAATATTTGTCATACTATTTTGATGGACAAAAATTATTTGTAACGGTTTTTTTTTCTATATTATGTTATTTTAAAAACAATAGAAATCAACCGAGAAACAGTGTAACTAGTAAAAACAGTTTTTCTTCTCCTTATATTATTAGTACCCATAGCGAAATATTTATCGAGCTTCGGGTGTATTGCGTACACCATCATTTTACCACATCCGGGTGTGTTCAAACTTTACTCATGTCTCATATTCATATCGAATGAATCTGTTTTAAATATTTCATTACGTATATTATACACGGACAGACCACATCCACTGCAGGCATAAATATAATATAGATCGTAAACATTACGTACATTATAACATTGAGATGGTAACAAACACGTTTTAGCAATCTCATAACTGCATAATATTATATATTATATTTATATATACAGAGTATTATATTATAAACATATAAATTAATAAAAATTATAATATGCATTATATTATATTACCACATGTAGGTTTTATTTCTATAGTAGATAAGATTTGACAGTGACATTATAAAACGTTTAAACGCATAATTTATTCACACACATATTGTATAGACAAACACATTAATTTCTTATATTGTATATTTTTTTTCTCTCTAAAAGTCTGCTACGTCAGTTTAAAACACGAACAACGTGCTATACTTTCACCGATTCTATATTATAGTATATACTACGCGATGCACAAATGGTAGCGTAACTTGTCTGAATATATATATATATATATATATATAATACTATCATGGCAAGCGAGCAATACATAATAAAATATATAATTATTAGCAAGCTTTCATAAAATCATTGCAACAACGAAAAGAAGATATTGGAACCGTGTGCAAGGGTGACGATCATTTTCTAGCTTTAGTTGAACGATTTTTTTTTTATTCTCTCTGAAACGAACAGTTCCATTACAATGATAATAATAACAACGGCAGTTGCGATAAGGGCATTTTTTTATTTTTTAAACTCATATACCACTACTTATAGTTCCCACGAGCTATCTCCGCGTAGGCAGACGAAAGAGTATTAAAGAGTATTAAACACGTGTCGCGTACGCGTGCGGCAGCACTGCTGCAGACGACTGCATATGCAATTTACGCTTCCTATATTATACATTCTTATTATATATACATATATATTATATAGCTTTTATTGTATACGTTGGCCGATGTTACGAAGGATTAGTGCCAAAATCCCAGTCTATAGTACACTTTTAATACACTCAATCGATAATTTACAAAATAATATGCACGGAAAAGGCGAAACGTTATATACAGACAATTTATATAATACGCACTTAACAGCACTGCTGTTAAATAAGACGTGTACTGTATATTATATTAGTGTTTGAAACGGGAAAATAGTAACATCTGGTTAACATATTGTAAATGCAGCGAGTTTAATGTATTTGGTCGAACGATGATTTTCAAAAAAGGATTAATGCGGTCTTCGTGTACGTAAACAAATCGACTAGATTGCAATAGAACAATGTATTGGATCTAAATATTATATTACACAATACCTACCTATTTGTTTGATACCTGTAATACATAATGTGTTTTTCGTGAATAAAATAAATTATGAATTCATGAATTATGGTAAATAAAACATTTTACGCTTAGTGTTAAAATGTGTGTGTGTGTATTGTCTACCTATCCGGACATCCTGTTTATACATTTATACATGACAATAAACGTGAGCTAAGACAAAATCGACAGGTTTCTGTACATTATTATAGTAGTACCTATATCTGTATATTAAAAATGATCATTATTCTTATAGTTTTTTTACGTGATCGAACATTTAAATAATATTTGATATTATTGCGATAATAAAACGTTACGATAGTCTATAGGTACTATAGGTAGATAATTGAATAGTTCTACACTTCTACATAAGAAAAATTATATTAGTTTTTTATTTTTTAATAATTCACACGCAACGGGCAGTGACACAGTTAGCAAAAAAACTGTGTGAAAATACCAGAAAAATGTCCTTTTTGGTTTGGACCCTTAGCTATCTCAAAATATTAGAAATGCATCTGTTCGTATTCCCATAAGAGGGGGGTTCGCCGACAACAAAAAAGAACCATTATAATACGTTTATATAATATATCGGTGTCTTCAGGACACGGGACAGAAACGCTACCTGCCGTATGAATGGCGTGTGAAAAATTATACAACCAAAATAAATTTAATCACACGAACATTTGTGTATCATATACATACATTATATACGTGATAAAACGATATGTATAATTTTTAAGCCCCCCCTCTAATAATATCTTTAATTGTGTATCATATGTTGTCAACTACTGGCGGCTAGTATTCTTTCAAATTATAACCTCGAATAAGGTATCTATAGGTACACGAATATACGTATTATTAATTATCTTTTATACTCAGTTACAATTTTTAAGAACAAATAAACACGATAAATCAAATTACAAAATAATGTTTATTTTTTTGTATTATGCGTTTAGTGCCTGCAATACATAATACAGTCGATGGAATAAAATATATATTACTAACACTAAATATAATTATCTATTAAAATGTATGACAATATTGATTTAAATCTGGCAGTGCTCATTGAATTTAATTATAATGTATAGGTATTAGATACTGATATAAATTATAATTAATACATAATTAATAATTAAACATAATCAATTATTAATTGTTATAATTCATGGTTTAAATAAAATTCTGCTCTCCAACATTTGTAATAAATTTTTCAGGTAGGTATAATTAGCTTAACGTTAAAACGAGATTAAAACTACTACAACGTCTGTAATTAAAGCGACAATTGAATTGAATTTTAATAATTTTACGTAAGGATATAATATATAGATAAGTATAAGCTATAAAAGTATTATACTTAGAGTAATCGCGGAATAATCAATTAATTATAATATTACTAATTATCATTGAAAAAAAATTAATTATATAATACAATTATATATATATATTCATTCAAATAACGATAACTATTAAACATCATAATATACAGTATAAAAGTATGAAACATACTATAATTAAGTCGATCATCTGTATTTTGACTTGGCTATGTAAAATATAACGTTTACTAAGTATAAAAATTATGTACTATAGACATTATTATAATTTATGTCAACGACTGTTATGCGACAATGACAAGTGACGCATTGTGAGTTGTGACAACATATTATTACTATTCACAATATTAATATAAATATGGTATATAAATAGGTTAGCTGATGATTTGAAAATATTATCTTCTTTAATATTTAAATTTTTAATGTTCATATAATATTATACACATGGTACATATATATTACTTATTAAACAGGTGGTGTACCAAAAAATAAGTAAACCTTAACAATAAAAACGATAAAAAAGTGTTTATATTTTTTATTTTTTAAATACACATTAAACGTACAGCACTGGACAATTCATTGGACAGGTATGTCCGATATTTGATGCCTATAACTAAATAGTATTCGCTTTATAAAGAATAATATACTCAACTACTAAAAACTGAATGCGTTTAATGAATCATTGAACATAAACCAGTTGTGACTCAGTATATACCTATATTTTTAGTGATATTGAATTGATATACACACTATAAAATAATAAAATAATGTGAAGAATTTAAATTACAAATACAAAAATTATGTTGTATAAACAATAAATTTACTACAAAATTATTTGAAACGGACTATAGTTCCAATAACTTGTTAAACAATTATTTATAACTGTGATTTACACAAATTCATCAGGTGTGTTAGCCATCATAAACAGTTAGCAATAATGGGCTATGACTTATCTAGTTATGACCAATCTCTCCCAATTTAATGAGTCATAAGTGTGAGTTTCTATAACCAGTGTTGTTATATGTAAAATATATGAATAGGTATGAAAAATATTAATAATATTGTAACGCGTTGTCAGAATGACAAAACAATTTGAAATTTGAGTAATTGTTTTCCGAAATTCGTCAAATGATATTATAATATTTAATTTTTATTTAAAATAAAACGACTGATAATGATTATTTTAAATGACAATATCAATTAAGATTTTGATTCAAAGAAATATATCATACATACCTATAAATCATACATTTTTTACATTTTTAATACAAAAATATATTTTAATACGTACATAGATGTAAATTGTACATCTAGTCAAAATAAATAATAAACAGAAAACACGAATAGATAAATTATTCATGGCTATTTTCAGTTGATTTACGTCATAACTAGGCTTAGTGTCTTAATCTCTCGAAAAACACATAAATATGCAAATTTTTTTACAGAATAATTAAGGAAAAATACTAAAAATCTGGATAATAATGCGTATTTAATACTTCAACAAGCAAAAAAAACTTAAAAATCTTTAATAAACAACATAAAATTTAAGATTTAAATTCTTTATTATACTTCAAATAAAATTTTGATTTTACATTGTTAACACATATATAATAAATGAACTACCTATATAAAAAAATTGTAAATGCTAGAGCAGGGGTCAGCAATAGGCGGCCCAGGGAGAGAAAATAACTAGACCGCCAATAATATTTTTATAATGCTGGTTTTCCGCACAATATAATATATTTGATCTATTTTATGATTTATTTGGAGATTATGATGGTGTTCATTTTTTATCGCTGTTTACTATAATAGTTACAATAATACAATAATTATTAACTCATATTTAAGTTTTTACTGGCTCTCGAAAATGTTTTTCCAAATTTTCTAGACCGCCAATAACCTAATGACAAACTTTTAACAGTTATAAGATTTTCATTATTAGTCTAGATAGAATACTAAATAATGTAGAGCGTATAAGATATTAGATAATAATGTATGACATAAAAATATTATACTAATTAATATTTTATTTTTTTTTACATTGCTAAAACAAAATAAAACTGATAGTACCTATTTATATTACATCGTATTACAATTTTATCGAAGTATAAATAAATAAATTATATCATAAAACAAATATTAAACAAAAGAATATTTATCGAAAAAAAACTATAGGTATTCTTTATTTCTTTATTATAACTTTTACCTAACCTACAATACAGAAAACCGAAAAACTAAAATTCAATTAAAATTAAAAATTCCCATAGGGTATTTTGTGAAATTAATAACATAAATAATCATTTAGATAAATAAAATGTATCCTAACATTTCATTAATTGAACTTCATTTAATCTATTTAATTTATATATATATAATAAAATAACTACAATATTACATATTATAATATAACAATAAAAAAAACATTTTTTTTTTTTTTTTTAATAACAATTTAGGGACAGTTGATTCAGAGGCTAAGATGGTTAATGGATCTCTGAAGACTTCAAATTAACAAGTACCCAACACATATTACACTATTTAAATTTAGTAGTTTAGTACATAAAATAATTGTTTATTTACCATATTTAAACTCAATTATTATACGTCATCGTACATTTAGTATACGAACGTGGATTTATTAAATATAAGAAATTCATTAGGTATTTAATATTCGAAAGTCTACACATCACTACATTAGTATGTTGTTCATAATATTTTTTAATTCGTGTAAAATGTTCACAAATTAAATACCTATTACCTATTATAATATTTTACTATTGTCCATGAAATACCTCCCCACACCAGCAATATTGATATTGATAATAATATATATAATTTTTGATTATTTTGTCATATTATGTACTCGTGTATACATATTTTAGATCGTAAACGCTAGTCGATGGCGTACGTTTATAATAATAATAACATCAAATTCAATCGAAGTGAACACGGTTATTCGCGATGACCAATCGCCGGGCGTGAACGCTTCCTAACACGACGATCAAGTAACCATCGAAACAAGGTGTACCGCCTATGCCTCAGACTACGACGACGACGACGACATTAAACATTCTAACGCGCTACATGCGTATACAATATTATTATATAATATCTAGGTATCAGGTACGAGTATCTACGTTATTTCGTCAGTATATAGATAAACTCGAACAAACTATCGTGTGCGTATAAACTGAACGAAAGCAGGCGGTTACGACAAACCTCGACAGCTACAGGCTTCTATACTACGCCTACACCACGACTATATAATATACCATAAACACACGGCATTATTATTATTATTAAATATATCGACGCAGCGACCAGATGCTCTTACAACGATGCTCACTCGTCGCACAGCTGCTCCGACACAACAAACTGCAGCACCGGTGGCGTGTTTTAAAAATAGTATCCCCCCTCGTGATCATTAGGGTTGTGTAAAAATTTTTTTTCGTGCAGACCTGCCATACGGACCCGCTGCCTGAAATAGAAAAACACGAAAATCGATTTTCTCGTATACGTGTACCTACGCATAAATAATATGGTACCTACGTGTACGACCGCATCATCACAGTCAGCCGTTCCCCCCATGTGAACGACCTCGTGAAAGCCCCCGCGCGCAAGGTCAACCGGCGGAGAAACATTCTCGGAGAATAAATAATAAAATATATATGTATATATAATAATAAAACGAGAATATTAGCTTCGCGTTGAGACGCGATTGCAGAAAGACCGGCGACGCCGATGGACCGGAATAAAAAAGAGAGAGAGAGATGAGATGTGATAAAAATCTGTCGACAAAGAATAATATTTTTTAACTACGGCGATAGATCGCCGTCTAGTTTTTTTTCTATACCATTTGCTAGCAAGCACAGTTCATCTATATATTATAATAATACTATGTAGACGTATAGATAGATTTATCGTTGGATAATTATTAAATTAACTGCAAAACTGATCAGCGATCAACACAATGGCAGTAACGCCAGTAAGACGAACAGTTGTTTTTTTGTCAAATCAACCGGAAACGTGTAACGAAGATGTGTGTAGAAAAACATTTGTTGGCCTGCCTATAGGCATACGAGGAGGCTGTTTGCACGGAAACGTTAACGGATGTCGAGACGTTTTCTGTCAGAGACGCTACATATGAGACAGGACGTGAACCGCGTGAATTATGCAATAGGGGTTGAATGGTGCGCGCGCCCGTGTGTTAATAGACGTGCGCTTATATAGCAATATAGGTGCAACTCTAAAACGTGGAACACAAAAGACTGCAGTGACGACATACATCAAGACCAGTGTACATATACCTACATTTGTACCTATACGATCTCAGAGACGAATACGAGACTGCGATCAATGATCTACCTGTTATAATAATAATAATAATATAGGAATCCAATAATATACATAGTATAGGAGACGGACACAAACGGCGACGGATTTCGTACACTCACCCCTATACATTTTATACATAATATATCTAATACATACATCATACATATATTACGAGGGGAATACTCACTCACCCTTATATTATCCATTGTCGTCGTATGAGTGAAAGGGGGAAGTAAGACAGTAGTTGTAGGTACCCATATAGCAATACGCTGTTTTCTTGCACACCGCGATCTCAAGCTGTTTTAGATTAACGAATCGGAAACGTGAAATAAAAACGGCGGATATCCTGTGAGTTTTCGTATACTTAGACGAATACATCGTTATTATTTGATTCGAACGCATTGTCGCAAAATATTATTTTAAGCAAATTTAAAAACAACAACTTTATTAACACTTGATATTTATACTATTACTAATATATATTATATTTATTTGATCTACACGTATCTCATTTTCGAAAAACAATTCATGGACGTGGAAAAGATTCATTTTTACAGTTTAAAGTCAATTATACGCTATACTGTACACTGTAGTTTTATTGCGGAAAATACATTTTGTCTACTTTTTGATTTTCTTTTTATTATTTAAAAAATATCTATAAAAATATATGCAAGATGAATTGATAATTTGACGTTCTCAATTAAGAATTTATTAATTTTCATATTATGTTTACCTATATACATCTATATGTCGCATTGTACATGAAACTTGCATATGTATAATCAAATATAATAATTATCACCGTTTGAAGTGTACATGTTTGTTATCAATCGTACATATTTTATAAGCGACATATTCGTGTAAACATTTCTACTACCTTAAAAAGTCACCATTACAATAATATATGCATAGTGTGCATGTCTAATTTTTTTATGATGGTGGGGCTATGTTGTAGTTTCCAGAGTCCCTACCATTTGACAAAATTCAAACGCCATGGTTGTGGAACATTCTTTAGTACAATGCTAAATAATGAGATTTTTAATTTTTAATTAATTGTTTACGTTATATGAATTATAGTATATACTACGCAGTTTTAAACATTTTATTAGCTCTGATTTCTGAACTAGCGATAATTTTTATTCATAACCACTATAACTGGTCTTATAGTTTATTAAAGCATATTAGAATCTTCTTAACATTTAAGACGACATACTTAAAGACTTAGTCACTAATCGCGATAAAAAAAATAAAACAAACAAATGTCACCTATTTACCGATATTGACTTTATGACATATCACTTAAATTCGATTAAAATCAAGTAATAACATTATACCTATATCTAAACATGATACGTGATAAGTAAATGAACTGGCAGTAAATATTATACATTTTAACATGTATAATAATACATAGAGGCTAAATTTCACTACGCAAATAATATAACATCAAGGGGTATTCTAGTATTTCAATTTAAATGTATTCGTTTAAGAAATTCAAAAGACAATACTATGTTTTTATTAAAAAATAGAACAAAAGTCCAAAAATCCTACGGTTAAACTTTACAATATATTCTATAGAATACATTAAAATTCCACGTTACACTAAGTATCAAGACTATTCGAGGTATCCAGACAGACTTACTAGTCTTTATAAAGCCTACACCAGTGATGCTCAACATTTTTATCATAAGGCCACAATAGTAAAATCATATTGCCTTTGTATAGACCACCAATATTACAAATTAAAAAGATTATTCTATCACTATATTAAATCTATATGTGTTGAATATAGGTATACCAATATTTTGAAACAACTACAAACATAAAAATATTTTGTAGTTAATACGTGGAAATTTAAATATTTTGGAAATACCTAAGTAATGGTATTATTTTGTACATTAATATTTGTATAGGTTAATAGTTGAACGTCACTTGTCTGGGCAGAAGACTGCACTTAATTGTTCCAAGTATTCGAAGGTACTTATAGAAGTGATTAAATGAACAAAAAAACATCAATCGATATTCACGTCGTTGAAGACCCTAGTATCAGTGATGGTTCTAGCGTATGAGCAGCTAGCCTACCAAAATTTCTGGTGCCCCTTATTTTAAAAATGTAATTTTTATACAAAAACAAGATATTTTATCATTTGATAAACTATGATGATAATTTAAAATTATATTATTATCATTACATCGATGACAAACTTACTAATATATTGCTCGTATACCTATTGTCTTTGTGACAATGTTGCTACAAGAGCCTGGCAATGCTGTTCTAGCATTGATAGAACGATTAGAGATTGGTATATAAACTAAGATAGTACTATCTTAGTTCATAATTTGGCAGGAGCAAACGTCACTTAACGTCCGGAACCTTAGCTATTTTCATAATAGCCGGCATAACACGATAACAAATTGTATGAATATATAACTATTGTATTGTTTTTTTTCTCATTATGAATTGTGAATTTAGTTCCTAATAATTTAATATAATGACGGGTATAATGAAGACATTTTTAATTCTATTTTCCAAACATAAGACTAAAAAAACAGTTAAAGAAGACACATCAAAATCTTCACCAGTACATACGAATGAATCTTCAGCTAGTAAAAATACCAGTGTAAATAGTAATATTGCTTTTAACCTAGAACCGACTAGACAATCGGTAAAATCTTTAAAAATATTAAACTTAGATTTAAACTATGATCAACCTTCTATACAATCAAATATTGTTTATCCTTACAAATCCGTGGGTAAAAATAAACGGTACTTTAATAGTACTTGGTATAAACAGTATCCATAAATTAAGTACTCCATACAATTTGATCAAATTTTTTGTTATTATTGTGAACATTTTTGCAACCAAGTCAACTCTGTAATCTTAATGCTGGTAATCTAACAATTCATGGCTATTCAGACTGGAAACTTATAGGCAGTATGATTAAATTACATGATAAATGTGACACACACAAATTAACATTGGCTTAATTTAAAGAATGGAATAATTCTAAAATGCAAGGCAGTGTTACAACTATGATTGACTCACAAATAAAAATTGAAGTTGCAAGAAATTTGTTTGGAAGGACATTTTTGAACAACAAAAAAATTTTCAGAGCTTTTAAAGCTGTTTTGTATCAAAAGATTTCTCTATTTTTCTTTTATTTAAAATCTTTATTACCTACCTATTATAATTAATATTATAAATATTTTAAGCTACATGTTAGGAGATGGAGCAGGGACCTCCTAATATCTTATAACTTCCAACGATCTATTCCTCGCTGTTCACCTCACTCTTATTCTCTACTAAGTCATAGATTAACATAATCCGTGCTCATGCCAAGTGTTGCTAGTGGGTGACTTCTTACCCCCGTACTATCCTGTGTTTTCTTTCTTTCTGCAAATACGCTTATTGTGCTTTTAGTATAGATTGTGTAACTCTTATAAAAATAAAAATAAAGCTATATGTTATGATGTACCTATTGCTAATATTTAAGGTATTTATGGAAGCCATAAGTATAAATATTTTATTAAAAAATATCGTGGGGAAGAGGGGGGGGATAAGGAATATTATTCATAGTTAATACCTAATTATAAATCTACTTTTGCCTGTAAGAAAATGTAGTCCTAGAACCGCATCTGGCAATGTTAATTGTTATAAATTGTAACTATTAAAAACATTATAAACTCATACAAAAACAAAAAACAAAATTGAATAACAAAAGGAACCTCGAGAAACGCACACAATTACGTAAAATAAAGCAAAACATAGAAACGAAACGAACTAACATAATATAACAATATTATGTATATAACGTGTAGTATTCTCTTCACTGAACACGCTATTGACTATCAAAGTTCACATGGTCCCAAAAATGTTTCGACATCACGCGAGAAACGGATTTTAAGGTAGTTTGAAAGAAAAGGAAAATTATTGCACAACTACCATTAATATTTTACAAAGTACTTACATAATACTTGCCTACATTTTTTATAAAATAAAATAAACTTAACTCTGTTTAAAATAAATCAATTATTTATTTTCGGTTGTTAAACTTTTAGTTTTTTTAAACGTGTGTCTAACTATTACTTAATAATATGCAGTGGCTGTAGTTTGGGCAATTAAATCTTTGTGTAAAATAAAATACAAATTTTTTGGTTTAAATTTAAAACCATTGTAGGTAGATGTATAGGTACATAACACAAAGATAATTAAATTTGAATTTGAATATGATTTTAACTCAACGAAGGTATTGTTTTTATAGAATCAATTGGAAAAAACTAATCGTAAAACGAATTCTTCAGTATTTTGTCAATTTATTGTAATTAATAAATTAACCAACTATTCGAGCTGAAATACTTATCAACAAATAAAAATAAATAATTTTATGTTGGTTGTAACTTTATAACCAGTCAACTATCTCTCTCTCCTCCACCCACCCACCTACCCTACCACACAACACACAAAAACCATTGATTGAAGTGATCGACGTCGTAACGCGAAACGTGTTGTGCACAACCTGCCGAGTCGTAGCCGATTTATTTCAGTTGTCGCTCGTCGCGGATCGCGCGATAAAATAAATCTTTGCAATATCCGTATTTTTTATCGGTAAAACGCCCACCCACCGCAGGCTACGCAATATCATACATACATAATACAAACAATGTGCGTCGGGTGTATTCTCGAAACGTGAACACAATAATATTATAGCGCAGGTACATTAACTACACGGGAATAATAATTTATATTATTAGCATAATAGTATTATTGCACGGCGGACTACGGAGCACAAGGTCGCGCCCAACCGGTATACGCGTGTGTGCGCATATCATAGCACAATAATATAGTAATAAAACCTAATAACTAATTATATTTTACACGGTCGTGCGGACGAGACTATATTGTAGTGACGACGACGACAAACGCGGATTTTCGATTTACCGTCGCCCGCGGGTGACATCGACAACGACGACGTCGTCGTCGTCGTCGTCGCAGTCGTCGTTACTCGGGACGGCGATTAGCCCGCGCGTCCCTCATAACGGACGGGTTTTACTGGGACGTCGTTAATACTATTAGTACTATTACAATGCGTTGTCCGTCGTCGCGGACGATCGTCGTACCTTGGAAGATTTGCTGTGCCGACAACTGGCCGAACGCCGGAACGTCGAGCCCGCGTGACCGGCGACCCGGTCCAACGGTTCGTGATGCGACGCCGCGTTACCCATGACTTTTGGGCTGAACAGCAGTTTTCGCGAGAAGATTTTTTTGAACGACAACGGCATCACACACACGCGCGCACAGACACAAAAACACGCGCGACTCGCCACCGAAACTAATCACGATTTGAACACGTCAGACGACATTTGCGGATAAAAGACGACACAAACCCCGAACTGAAACGAATATTTATAATTCGTCGACGGGAGATAGATATTATATTATGTTATATCAATTAAACAGGTGATACCGTGTTGACCGACGACGCGCGCGCACAAGACAGTGAAACCGCGGAATTTTGCCGTGGACTCGCGTTATTTTCTTATTATTATCAGCGACGTTGACGGCGAACGGGGAAGGGGTGTGGGAAAGAAACTCGGCGGCGTGATACGAGGACGCGCGCCTACGACGGCGACGGCGACGGCGACTGACGAACGACGGTTACAAACGGGCCCGTGCGACTGTCGTCGACGCCGTAGAAAATTTCGTAACGTACATTCCCGGAGAACCCCCTCCACACGTCCACCGCCCGGCCGTGCACCCCAACGGTGCGGCGACGGTGGCGAGTAACCGGTTTCCACGCGCACGCGGTGGGAACCGGCAAGGCGGCGTTCACACGCCAACACACACACACACACGCACACGTGATTCACATCGCATCGTTACGCGTACGCTCTCGCGGTCCTCCACCGACGGCCGTATACCACTCCTCGACGCGCGAACCCCCACCAAAACCCCTCCGAGACAACCACCGTGTATCGTCGTCCGTGCAGCGCGCGCTCTAACCTCCTCCACGCACACGACGACGACCACGACGCGGTCTGACCGTCCGACCGTTTTTACACCCGCCACGGACGTGTAACCGACCAATGACGGCGGCGGCAACGCCGGCGATTTCAACGGATTTCCGTACGCGCGCAAATCAGAGGGGTGTAGTACTCTATACAACCGACTTTTTCCGACCATTGACCGATATTAATCGTACTGCGTTGGCGCTCTCCCAAGTCCTGAACGACATTTTTAAGATAGACACTTATAGGAAACGACCTATCGACTGTATAGAAACTACTTTGAAAACGTACCTATTATACACGTCATGTATACGGAACGCCGATCACACGTGATAATATTCGATACAGTAGATATCCACACTTGTGTCATTCACATGTAGCGAGTAATGACAGTTGTGTAATAGTTAAAGAAAGGGGGTAACTTGTCTCCCTTGAAATTCTAGCGGTTTGGAGCAAAGGTATCGTCATTTTGCCCTTCCAGATATGCCAACAATATAGAAATCTTGAAATCTTCTAAAGTGAAGAAAGAATACAATTCGTTTAACTCGTGCATTTACGATATAGCTGGTAACAATATTTTTTCCTGCAAATTATCGCATAACATTATACTCGAGGAAATTAATTTGACGTTTCTCGCGTTGTATATAATATGTCTTGATTTTAACGTTTACCATACTATCAAATATCTAGGCAACAAAAATAACTCAATAATATTATTTCATGAATTATTATGATTACAGGATTATCGGCAACAAGTATTAGTGAAGTATTATAGCACCTTTTTTTTAATGAACTTATGTGCTTGATATTATTTAATGATATGTCATATGTGGGTACTCTTGATTTGTTTCCAAGCCATAAAATGAGTTTCAAGACTAATCTAAAAATAAAATAATTAGGTTGTGGTATAGATTTTGGTGAATAAATTATTTCACACTTTGTTTTTTATCCAGTTATGCAACTGCATATAAATATAATAATTTATAACAATATCGTTTTAATATCTCTCATCAACTGTCACTATTTTTTTATTTTTTTTGTAATGTCAATATAGGTACCATAATTAAATTAGTATTTTAAAAGTATTTTTCAACATAATATTGCCCTTGTCATTGAAATTCTCTCGAAACCGTTTATTATGCGGGAAACTAATTGGCTGTAACGTAAACATTTGAAAATTATTTATTTGAAAATATATTTTGTTGATAACGTAGTTATTCGAAAACTTTTTTTATTTGAAAAGCGTATTTATTGGTATATATAAGCGTAGGTATGCCTTTGTAAATTAAACCGGTGGAAAATATGATTTGGAATCATATTTAATAGAAACATATTTTGACGGAATACTATTATTGGCTCAAATTATCCAGAAGCATACATAATCAGAAAACTATTCATTTCGAACCGTACACTAACCTAATAATATAAATTACCAATGAAATATTCTTCATAAAAAATAAGTTTCTGAATAAATTTGATTTCTACAAAATATTGTTCAGTACATAACAGACTACGCAGTTTCAACTTCTTAAAACACATTTACATAATATATGTTTCCAACACAATATTTTCCACATGAATTAGATTTTCGAGCGCATTTGTTTTCGACATGGTGACATAATATTATATTTCAAACAAATTACGATTCCAATGTTATATGATGCAATAAAAATTCAGTTCTAACAAATAACAATATGTGTTTCTAACAAGATTTATTTTTCAATAAAAATAGGATTCAAATGAATAAGTTTTTAAATTGTTATACGCGCCCACTTTGTGCACTCGATAATAAATAAACATATACATATAGATTATATATTAATATTGTATATTTAAAAATTTTTGTATGTTATAAAACATTGAATTTCAATTAATTATGTTTGTCTTTTTATAAAAATCGATTTGATCTTGTTAGGAAAAATCAATAACTTTAAAATGCATTTTGTCTTTGTGCCTAAAATAGGAAATATTTTACGAGATTGCGTAGATATGACGTTTATATCATATTATGGCACATTTATATTAAACTCTATAATTCACTTTAAATTTCTATTCAGTTATTCGTCTTACAATTTTTAATTTAAATTAATATTATCCTATAACAATTATTTTAGATTAGAAATAAAAATATAAATTGGTAGTAAAATATAATATATGCTATTTAAATTATTCTTTTCAAAAGAATAATTGAAAACTATAAAAAAAAATAATTACTTTTATAATTTTATCTAAATTATCAATTCTCAGGTAAAATTTTAAATTAGTCAAGTATAACATATTGATATTTATTATTCTTCAGTATCTGCATCAAAAATGAAAATAAAATCATTTATCAAATTAAAGCCTAAATTTCTAATATTTGAACTTTAAAAGCAAAGTACCTATATAGTAAATAAATATTTTGTAATCTTTATTAGTTTTAATTTATATTATGTTACCTTTTATTTTAAATACAAAAGTAGTCTAGCCTAGGAGAAAAATTGTATCAGTATTAAGGTGAAATAATCCTATTATTAAATTTTAAGGTACAAACATTATCTGTGTTCTCTAGTTAGGTTAAGGATTTTTACAGTATTTTAATTTTTAAACGAGTTTTGAGTACATAATATATTAATATCTAAAAATGCTCATAATTCACTCATTATTAAAATAAATAAAATCTATAAAAAAAAGTTTAAATCTATTTAAAATAATGATATTATGTGACAATATATACGTTGGTAGTAAGTTATTTAGACACAAAATAATAGATAAAAAAGATTACCCAAAAATTATTGTTGGATAATCTTTTTATTATACTTTTGACGTGATACCTATAAATATTTTTTATGTTGATAAATCTTAACACCAGTTTTTTTAATCTCAGAGGATTTCCTGGGATGTTATCAGAGTCAATGTCATGGATCAGTAGGTTTAAATAATTTGCAAAGCAGAAGCGAAAGAGTTTATGTATAAACATATAAATGTTGCTACTTCTGAAACTGTTTGAAATTTTTAAGTCCTATATTATATTTAGAATATATATATTATTATTTAAATTAAATATTTATAAAAAACATGAATATATAGTCATAATATGTATGTAAATGCGTTTTATCATCCCTATTTTTTTCACATGACATAATCCCAATTTATTTTTTTGAATATTTTTTGACGAATTTCTACACTTAATACTATAAATATTGCAGTAACTTTTTAAAATACCCTTTATAAACTAAAAAAGTATTAAGCTTAAAAAATATATTTTATTTAAGATACGAGATGTTACTATAATAAAACGGGATTATTTTCTGTTTAGAGCATAATGAACTCTTATTGCTGGATAATTGTGACATAGGTACATACTACATAGTTCTCAACTAAACAAGACAATACATCAAATAACTCCATTTTAATCTCTTTGAATTAATTAGTTCGGATTCACGCGTTGTTTAAAGTGAACAATATCTTACAAAACTGCCGAAATGATGCCTAATTTAAAAGTCAAACAGCTTATCAATTTAAAATTTCTTGTTAAATTAAAAAATTGTCCTACAGAATACCTCAACATGTTTACCGAGATGTATGAGAAGGATACTATGTCACGTACTCGAGTTTTTGAGTGGCATAAGAGGTTTAAAGATGGATTAGAAGAGGTGGAAGGTAATAATCATCCTAGTCTTCTTTACATATCAAAAACTGATGAGAACATAAAAAAAAAATGAAAAAATATCCAAAACGATTGACGTTTCAGTATTGAAGGCAGACAAAAAAAAATAGTTCAACAAATTGTATACAAAAATTTACACATGAACAAAGTCTATACAAAAATGGCACCAAAACATCTCAGTTAAAACCAAAGAGGCAATTGATAAAACATTTGCTTTGACATTATTCTAGTACTCGAGCATCCTCCAAATTCGCTAGATTTAACACCTTGCGACTTCTATTTATTACTAAAAATAAAAACTACGTTGAAGGAGACTCATTTTCAATCCGTTAAAGAAGTGAAGACCAAAGCGGTGGACTTGCTTAAGAGTTTGATACCTGATGAGCTGCAACACTGCTTTAAACAATGGAAGAATCGTATAAAACCATGTATAATTAAGTGAATGAAGAACATAGAAGGGGAAAATTATTATAATTTTCAAAATAAATAACGTTTATAACGAAAATCTCGTTTTTAAATAACCACACTTCGTATAGACAGTGGCGTATTTTCAATCATTTCTTGTAGGCAAGGGGGAGTTAAAATTTTTAAAAATCATATGATAAAACTTATTTTTAGGGCTGGGATTTTGATGCAAAGGTATCTTTTTTTCTGTTGTTTCAAAACGTTGATTCGTAGCTGTAAGTATAAAATATGTTTTGGGTGATACTGATTATTTTATTTTAGATTAGTAATTTTTTTTTTTTTTGCATCTTTTTTAATTTTTTGATTGAATCAATCTTAAATGCATTTATAGGGAATTTTTGACGATTGTAGAGCATTTTCTTAGTTTTTAGAATATTTTTCACAATTTATTCATAAAATGAATGAAAATTGTTGTAATTAACAAGAGACTTTCGACGAACTACCAACGCTACAAACAATAAACTATATAACACAACAATTTATCGTCGATAGTAAATATTTTATCATAGATAGGCCTTTACACTAATAATTAAGAAAAAACGGGAAATCATTCATTAAACACATAACAACGTACAATACTATTAAAAATTAAAAATATACTTCTGTTGTATCATTTTTAAACTTTTTTCGAATTTTTAAGCTGTAATGAATAAAATTTAAGTACATTTTTATAGTGCATTTTTGAGATTTTTTAGAGCATCTAAATTCCAGTCCTACTTATTTTAAACAAGGAATAAAGAGATAAA
Organism: Melanaphis sacchari; assembly: GCF_002803265.2. Lineage (NCBI taxonomy): Eukaryota > Metazoa > Arthropoda > Insecta > Hemiptera > Aphididae > Melanaphis > Melanaphis sacchari. The sequence continues at coordinate 489,979 of NW_020270843.1, forward strand.
ATGAATACAAACAATATTATTTTATAATTGAAAAAAAATGTCACAATTTTAGTTTAATTACATCTATTGGAATATTAGTACAATAATTTGTCAAATAAAATAATTAATACAATATCATCTTTTAGTTAACATTTTTCTTCATTTTAAATTTTAAATTAAAAAAGTTAAACGTATTTTCTTTTTCACCAGTTCTTCAATTACCCCTGTTGGTGTAATTTTTTTTTTAAATATATTGAAAACATAGCTAACCGTATTCCTAAATTAAAAAGATTATAGATACTCCACACCAAAATAACCCAACTGTCTTAGACAATTATATAGACAGTCTGTCTATATCGTTCAATTATCAGAAAACCCGTAATAAAATATTGATTTAACACCTTCAATATTTCGGCCTTTTTGTTATCGTGTCGCCGTAACGAATTTCCGCCCGATCGACTACGTGTAAACATCGGTCAGTGGTCGCCGACACTCTACTATTATAGTTTTTGTGGATTTGTGGACAATATTTTTATAATTTGTTTATCAAAAACTCTGTACACACATACTGGTTATGTATTTATTATATTTTATAAAAAATATTTTAATTAAAAGCTTCTACGACGTGTTGGTGCATAGAATCTATGCCTTAGATACATGTTTTTTTTGTTCTGGCGGGGGGAGGAGGGTTGAACCCGGGACCACTACGTATGGGCAATGGGCATTATTACCTACTACATATCAATACTATCCATATAAAATACAAGAACAAGATAATATTGTACAAGAGAACAATAATATATAAGAATATGAAAAATTAAAATGTATATACTGCTAAAGCTAACAACTGTAATTTTTCTTATAATGATCAAAAATTACTATACCTACCGGCTACCTATTACTTACTGTGTTTTTCCACTAACAGTCCATTTTACTGTTATTGCACGGGTCAGTGCTTTTATAATAAAGCGAATGGCAAAAACTAAAACTATATTATTGTAGAAGTACCGTTTTTATTTCTAATTCAAGGTCTTTAGGTATGTTCTACTACTAAAGAAGATATAATATTCAAAATAATTTACGTATAGTGCACTAATTTTCGTACTAATAAACACTTATCTTTTTAAATAATAATGATAAAAACTTAATTGATACTGATTAAAGTAATTAAACCTTACTCTCCATAGTCTTTATAATTTCTACTAAAAATATTACGTAAAAATTCATGTTATATTTAGGTATCTCTACAACAATACCGTTTTATTATCAGAAAATATTATTCAGAGTTTTAAAACCAAACTAAGCCTTGCGGTTGCACGTGTTTTTATTGTTATCGTTACTCGGTTAAGTATACTACAAAGATTTGAAGCGTAACTCATTTTAGTCATATATTAACTATATTATTTACCTAGCATGAAGGTTAAAATGAAAAAATTATAATATTAGACTCAAGCAGTCGCGATTTCAGAAAAATATTTAAATAGTGGAAGGGGGTAAAAAACGTAATCTATATAAATTATAAATCAAAATTCAAATCATTTTAAGGATATATAGGGGGGGGGGGGGGGTTAATCCCCTTAAACGGCGCCCTGTTAAATACTTTGAATCAAAATACATTAGGCACGTATTGGTATTATAATTAAAATTCTATAAAGGTCGGTGGTACACACTGCAGCGGTGGCGGTAAAATTATATTGTCTTTCACCGCAGTTCGCAACCTTAAATTGTGACCGGCTTAATTATTATTTATTCCACTGTAAAAACAATTAGTCATTAGGTACGCAAATTCACAATGAATAAAGCAATATCATTTAAAAATCAAAAATTTAACGTAAAGATTTTTTTTTTTATCATAGGTATTTCATATTTTTAAACCGATAAAAAATATTAATTATATGGCTATAAAGTTTAAACTAAATTATTTAAAAACATCTTTTGTTTAAATTCTGAAGTTGTTAATTTAATATGGAATTGTTAAATTAGGTAATATCATAAATGACAATTATATTATGTGCCATTACTTGAACAGTTGGACAACATAAAATATTCACTTTCACGCAACCGCATACACATTTCATCTAATGGATGTAATCCAAAATGTCAATACCTATATCGAGAAAATCAATCTAATTTAAAACTAACACAATGAGAGAGGGGATATTTATTTTCAAATATTGTTTATTGCTTCATACACGGTTTACTATCACACGCATATTATAAACTAAAATATACTATATAGGTATAAGTATATACACTATACAATATAACTATAAATATTAAAAACGATATACAAACAACGGCCTTGACCAGAATATAACGCGTTTCACATTTTTCTTAGGACTATTTCTTGAACTGAGATTCAAAACAAAGCATGGAAATGAATATTTTTATTTCCAACATTGTAGGTGTGGATAAATATTTATTTATTTTTCAGTCTTTAATTAAGTTCACAAACACAGCCTTCTGTATATTTAATATTAACCATTATATATGAGTGTATGCACAATACATGAGTAACGAATACTCATGTACATAATATATGACCATAATGCTGTAATATATTAAGCAAAACATCAAAACGTGGATTTATTATTATTTAATCTTTATAATACATAATATTTTATAGCTTGTTACTTGAATATTTATTACATTGATATCCTATAACAGAGCATAGACGTTTATGGTCTGATAAATCATAAAATAAATCTGCACAAAATTAATTGTAATAAGAGTACAATCATCTCGCGCACTCGGTATTAATAGTCCACATTTAGAATAAATAATTGTACTTTTTTAAGGAAAATATTGCTTGATCATATTTTCAATAGAAGGGTGATATGAAGATAATGTTTAATTTGAGTAGATACAGAATATTAAACAAACTCATTGAAATCTTCTTTTACAGACAATATGCATATTGCAGTATTTTAATGTACCTATTAAAGCTATAGTTATCAGATAACAATATGTATAAAATTCATTTTTATTTTTTTAATGATTTGAGATCGCTAAATTCTTTATTAAATTGATATTGAACTAATTTTTATTTATTATAATATATTAAAACTTTAAATTAATAAATCAAACCAATAATCGAATATAATATACGTTTAAACTCATTCTTAGTTTGACATAACTATAATTTATAGTTTAATTTTTTTGTATAGGGATACAATTCAATTATATTTATGACTTTTTCAATTTATTTGTTAATAAACAAATGATTGAGTACCTACCGTTTAAACTATACGACCTACGTACTACACAATATGGGTAATATGATGGGTGTTGGCGCCATTATAAAATCATACAATATTAAATAGTGTGTACTGTGTAATAATGGTTTGATTAATACTACCTACTAGTACTTAAAGAATGACTTGAAGGGACGTGTTGATTAAAAAATTATCGATTCTGATTCTTGTGTGGTTGCTGCTAATTTGCTGTTACCAAAATGCCTATCTCAGTCCTTCGTATTGTAAATGTTTTTTTTTTTTTTTTTTAGTTAATAAATGCAAGTACGGAATTATTTTTGATATGGATCAAATTATAGGCAAGAATTTGAGCTATTTACCTAATAAATAAATTAAAATTAAATAATAAATTGCTCTTAAATACATTTTTATTTTTTAATCAGTATCATTTGCGTAAAAAATCAATTATTATAATATTTACGTTTCTACAATTACATTTATATTAATATATGATTCATTAATAAACATTACACTTACAAATTTAATTTTAAAGGCTTATAGCTTATACTAAATTGTATTATTATATTATATTACTTACAGTTTGTAGACAATATCGATTATTATTATTATTATTATAAGATGTATCTAATAACATATATTATTTACTATAGTAAATATATAATATATTATTATTTATTAATATTATAAATGTATTAGTGTATACTACAGTTAATATACAACAACATTTTTAAGTATAATGTATAACGTCTTGGTTTTAATAACTGTTCAACTGTTGAATAATAAGTAAATATTATTATTGTAAATATTCGTAGTGTATTTATGTATATATTTTTTTTTATGAATTTACAAATTACAACTGCTAAAGTTATTATCCGATAATTTTAATGTATAAAGATTTATTTTATTACTGAAAATTGTAAATATTTACTTAATAGTTTTATGCTTATATTGTTTATAATTTAATATATAATAACTCAAAACAAAACATAATACACTCATAATATTGTGTTAAAATAATTAATAAAAAACAATTTAATAAGGTATATTTATTTATATTATAAATTTATAGTTTATATATATTACTTTAACTAACTAAAAAAAATTAAGTTTAATAAATATACAAATATTAAAAAGTAGGTATAGGTACCGCCAGTACCGGTACCTATAATAGCGTATATAATAATGTATAAGCAACTCTTGAAAATAATCACGTGTTTATTCAAGTGTTACAAATTTTTAACTGTTCAATTTTTATCATGCTATACTACTATGATGCTATAGATACCTATACTGTTGTTTTTTACCAACTAACAATAAACAATTCAAATAGAGTTCATTTAAATACAACTATAAGCTATCTACAAAACATGAGCAAAATCGTGATAGGTATTAAAAATTAAAACACTATAAATTATAATTTATAATAGTAGATAACTAAAATATTAAATAATAATAATAATACTATACATAATATATAATAAGACCTGAAATGCTAAATAATTAATATCCATATTTATGACGAATATTAATTAGAGGATTTTACATTGAAAATTGAGTTAAATTAAAATTTATAAATTTTTTCAACCAAGAAATTCATAAACAATCCACATTTCATTTAAATTGTGGAAATTTTAATATATGAAGAAAAGAATAGCAGTAAAATAAACTTAATTCTACTTTTAAGTTAGGTACTATTTAAAAGCCACAAAAATAATTAATATATAAAAATAAATATTCAAAAATATTAATACATTAAATAAATATGTAATAGCTTATCAATAAATGTATAATACTTTTGTATAAAAACTCGTAATTAAAATTTTTTACATGCCCACTTTAGTATAGCGAATAGTGATTGATAAGAGATATTATCGATAGATAAATTTAACAAATAATATAAAAAAACAAAATATCTAATAAAATAAGGTTATTAAATAAGTCAATTATTAAATCGTATTTATTAGTAATTAATTTACAAGTTATATTGACAATTAGTTCATCGTCGTCTTTAGTATTTTTATGTTGTGTTTATTTAAATATATTATCATCAACTTAAACTGTTGTTTCAATGTAATTTTGTACATAAAATTGGTTAATTTATGTCATATTAAAAAAAAATAAAAACTGTGGCCAAATTACTGTTACAACATGCATATTATACTTAATAAACAAATCATATTATAAATTATGAAATTGTTCAATGGTCGTTTATTTCAGTGTGAGTGGATGATCCGGTTTTTAAAAATAAAAAATATATTACATGCGCATAAGACCTATTACTAATAGCTAAAATTATTAAAACAGATGACTATCATTAGGTAATCGTTTGTATATTTTATAACTATTAATCTAATATTAAAAAATGTATTTTCCTCATAACTCTGATACCGTTTATGGGTACCAGCATAATATACTTAAAATTAATAAATACATTTCGGCTTTCAATATTTGTTCAAAAAAAAACTTTTTTTATTAAAATTACGATTCATAATTTATTTATTTCAATATATAGATATATTTTGTATTAGTATCATAACATTCATAACTAATTGTCTATTGTATACATACATATAAGTATAATAACAAAAAAATAAAATCTAACTAAAAAAAAATAAGATTTAATTCTTTATTTAAATCACATTAGAACAATATGTTGTAATTATTCCTGTACCAGGTATTGATACCTTTTTCTATATGCGTTCTACACATAAATTATTTTATAATGTATTTGTCATGACAATTTGGAAACGTTCTATTTAATTGTATTCTATATAATATAAGTATGAAAAAATGAATAACAATTTTCCCTTTTCAAAACTTTCTAGACTCTGTTCATCGTTCACGTTATTCATCTAAATTTTAAATAATTTCTAAAGACACCCTATAAGCAATTCATTTTGGATTTTCAAATAATTAGATTGTTAAAAATTACTAACCATGAATTGTCATTATTAATTATTCGTAACCGAAACAACAATCAATTTGTTAACACAATTAGTACTTAGAACTTAATACTTACAATGAAAAGATTACCTAACTTATTCTTTTATTGAATTACACAATTACACTTTAGTGTATTGAAAAGTCTATTAAAAATGTCACTTTAACTCTAACCTATATACCTATTGAAATATTATTAGAACAGGCCTTTAATAATAAATTTGCTCATAATGTTTTTACACGTTGGGGTCAAGTACTTTAAGATTACTTCCATTTTATTATAGCATGATATAAACCTTAAACCTTTTTATAGACGATCAATGCATCAAAGGTATATGGTATAGTAAAAAGCCAAAATTAAAAAGAACCAAAATTCTAATTTTATTTAGCAGGTGGTAAATTATTTACTCGAATAAACAGCCAGAATTATAACTTTCTCAGAGTATATGTATCCGTGTACATATATACAGAATGTATAGTTTTTCGGGAACGTAATTTTTAGTGTTCTTAATAACGCGATCAAGTCGAAGAACGACCGTTTAAATTATTTGGCCGTTTTCGACACACGATAGGTACAGGGCGTGTAACATCACCACGTTAAGTTCAAAGCTCGTCAATATTGTATACAAATTATGAATATTATCTATAATTGTGCAGTATATAATAACTCACGGACCAGGCAGTCGACTTACACGAATTTCCGGCGGTGTGATGTGTTTGTCCACGGGCGATTTGTTGGATTCGCACAATCTCGCTTTTCGGCGAGTTTTTCATTTTCTCACTTGGATATGAAATCGACTATTTTATATGACTGAATGCATTATATACTGATATCGGATGTTAATAAATACTGCGGGATATATATATATATAGTAATATTGTATAGTATTATACTATTCTTTTAGTTTGAGTGTGTTTCGTAAAAACGAATCATAAAATATCAAAATGATAAGCTACAACCGGCCGCGGACGAAAAATGTGTTATTACATATTATTCAGACGAAACGAAATTGGAACACTCGCTTTCGGGCATTACCGTCGGTGCTACCCGCAAATAATATTATATTAAATATAAACAATATACAACATGTACTAAAAACCTATAACGATATCGCACGACTTGAGACTGTAGTGACTTTGCGAGCCACCGAGTACGCGAGCTCGTGTTCTACTAATTGAGAGTACGCGGCGTTATCGTAACTTCACCGCCGTCGCCGCCGCCGCCACCACCTACTATTATAATACTATGTACTATACCGACGCCGCCACTCCCTACCCGTCACGCTGTAGCGGCCTACGGTGGCTCACGCCAAAGTCTCCTGCCGCCGCCGCCGCCGTCGCCCAGTCGCTCGATCGCTCTCTCGCGGTCGTGGCCAACGTGCGTGGCGCGCGTATGTACGGACGGCGACGAGCGCGAAACTTGGGCCATACCGGCGCAGACGCCGCGACCTTGGGCGGACTGGCCACAGCTATGCGCGCAGGCAAAGGCACAGCCGCCGCCGCTGGGACGCTCGATATTTGAACAGTGCGCCTCAAAGTTACGGTGGACAAGGCGGCGCCTCCAGTTGGTGCAGCGCGCTTGACAGAGCGTCGTCGATGTCGTCATTCGCGGCACAGGAATGGAAACATTGACCAAACGATATGCCGACGTCTATTACCGAATCATCACCAACATCAAACACATTACTACACATATGTCATTTAACTAATTTTATGTAGAAACTGCAGATGACAATAATTATTATTAGAGCGAAAAATTATGTATAAATATATTGTGTTCAAAAGAAAAACAACATTCGTATAAATAGAATTATACTTCTATTTTTACTATACTAACATAATATCACGGGCTTGAAAGTTATAATAGGGATAACATTGACACCAATCAAAATCAAAAAAAGTGATTATTTAAACGACTTTGCATTCTATGATTTGTAAAAAGTGTTTATGTCCATAAGAGATAGAGTAGATGGTATCTATATACGAAAAATAGAATGATTTCCTAAGAAAAATAAGAACGCGAACGCTAATGTTGGAGTAAAGATCAGGTGCATTTGAGGAGAAAAGTCATAAAGTTCACGACTCACGTTAACATGTTGTAATAACGTAGGTACATCGTATAATACGAAGGAGTAATAATTATGTCTATAGGGATTTATCTGAAAAATTTGGGTTGCAGTACAAGACATTAAGAAAAGAACTTATTTTGGACACTCTCGAGCTTTAAATTATTCTAAGCCAAATAATAATTCCATACTACCATTCCATATTCTAGTATAGACCGAACAACGCAAAATTTACAGTACCCGGAAACAACTATAGTAGAGGTACCTATAGGCTATAGCTATAGTTATTGAACTGTTAAATACGAGTATTATGCTTTAAAAATCCAAAATGTTTAAAGCTTTACCAATGGTAATATTTTTATCATGAAAGGCGGTAATAATTTCATCATACGCGCCTTATTATTTTCACATGTATGTGAAAATTTTTTAATTCGATAAATGAACAATGACCGATAAAAAGCCTAATGAACTAATCTTAATAAAATAAATCCAAAACAATCTCAGGTATGGAAATTGGAAATTATCAATTTTTTCAGAAAAAGCTTTTAAACTTCAGTTATATTATAGATCAGCGGTTCCCAACCTTTTTGAGACTATTACCCAAAAGTCAGGTTAGATATTCACAAATACCCCCGACCAAAAAAAAAAAAGTTGAGTAAAAAAAAAACAAAATATATATTATGATGATAATTATAATTTATTTAATTTTTGCAAACAAAGAAAATAAGAGTTCTCAAAACTATTAACACTATTAACAAAAATATTATATTATTACAATTTCATTTATAGTCATAATACACATGAGTAAATGAATAATAAGTACTTAAAATACAAATAAATAGTTTAACTTTTACCCTCCAAAAAATCGTGTTTTTACCCACTAGGGGGTAATTACCCCCAGGTTGGGAACCGCTGTTATAGATGAAATAATATGTTTTTTATATTTTAAACATCATATTATTTTAATAGATTTATATAAATAATTTAAAACTAAACAAGAATAACATATTATACTACTGATTACACCAGTCATATATTACCCATATAATAAAATAAATAACACTTTCGACAATCGAAATAATTATTAGATACTATCGTTTTACCTCCAATATACCGACGTACCGTACATATATAAATTGACATTTGGGAAAATCACTTTAAAAATTTAGGAAATTTTCGAGACCTTCAAAATGTTATGTATCTATATGTTTAATTAAAAAGATAAATGTAAAATCAATTTATAATAACCATTACGGCGTTACATAAATACTAAGTACCCAAGACCCAACTACCCAAGTAGGTATATAATATTTATAAAAAAACAAACAATGTAAACTGAATAATAAACATTTAAAAATATTTTTTTAATTTTGAAACATTGTTTTCATCAATTATAAATTATTAAATATCATACTATAATATTATTTATTATTTTATTAGCGTAACGAATAATAATATTTCTAAGAACTACCTACGGTCTATAGAGTATGGATAATCTATTAGAAAATTAAAAAATAAATTTAATAATAGCTTATTAGTGTTAAACGGTTACTGAAAAAATGATTATTATAATTTATAATACATGCACGATAGACTTATAGATAATCTATTATATTCTTATTGGCCTACAATCTTCATGATACGAAATATCTAAAATAGAATAAATATCTATTTTTAGTCTTTATATTCATAAAATATCTTTAATCTTTAATTATTGTACCTTATTAGTTATTAGTATTAGTGGTAGCTCGTAATGTTAAAAATAGATAGTCCACAAAATAATAATTAACAAACATTGACTATGATGTAACATGTTTTTACTGTTTTGAATGAATATATCTTAATATTATGTAAATCATTTAAAATAACTTAATTATAATTTAAATTAAAATGTTTAGTTAATTAGTTTTGTATGTAAAGTCGAGTCCTAATCATACATATTTTATATAGGTGTGTTGTCACAGTATTGTGCACTGATTGGTGTGTGCATATTATATAACTCTTTTTAATTTAGGGGCAATAATTATTATGTTTACGACATAATAATAGGTAGTTCTAAAATATTTTTGAATAATTTTTTTTTTTAATAATAACGCCCAATATTCATAATAAAAAATTTGTAACGATTAGATAATAGATTTTAAAAACAATAAAAAATATTATTCTGATAAAATGACATGTGGTGCGCTTGTACCTGCGCATCATTGCAATAACGCACGAGTCGCCACAGATTAGTACTTACTCTATTGACAAAAATATTTTGCTATGTTGATACCTATAGGTAGTAATGGTAGTATAGATACACTATTTATATGTATGCAATAAAGAAAACTTTAATAACACTTATCTACTTAACACTATCCCATATTGATATTAATGACATTAATTTATCATATAACTAGGTACCTATTTTTTAAATAAATATTAGTAAATATAATACTGTAATAATTATTTTTTATTATACTCATAATAAAAAAGTAGTTTTATAGCAAACAGAAATTATCAATATTATGTGTACACATTTACCTAGAGTCAGAATATTCTTAAAACAAATCTAGGAGTCTTCGGTGGTTTCACTTCTTAAAACATTTCTATGTTACTCGTATATAGGTAAGATTGGTACGAATAAATAATAAATATACGACCCGATTTAATATACCTACTAATTTTAAATCCTAGATAATGAATCTTATTGAGTAGATGCACGTGGAAATTCCGTGTAAAACAATAATAAATAAATAATACTTTAAGTTTTAAACGTTGTTCATAATATGGATATATATTAAATAATAAGATTAATGAGAAGTAAGTATTATTATGTTTTCGTTAAACTATTTATTTTTTTTTTAGTACCTTCCTACCAATTTATCAATATCATCTTAAAAAGTCACAAGTGTTTTTTGATTAATATTTCGGTCTGTAAAGAAATACTAAACACCTGATTTGAAACATTCATTTGTTTTAATTATCCTGTGTATATTAAATTATACTAAGACACTGCATAATAATTATAAAAAACATACAATTATGTAAATTATAACTTAATATGAATGCCGGTACGGTGGCACTGCATACTAATGGTGAGTGAGCCTACTACTTCTGGGGTTTTGTACTTTTACGATTAAAGTTTCCATTTATTTGATTCGTATTAATAGCACTTTTAACTTTTCGTTTGAAATCTCAACTTTAAAGGGAAGAGACAACTGCTACATCTCAAATCAAATACCTACTTGGAAATTAGACAAACGATTTACTTGAATCCTTGCCTTAAATTAAAACCTAAAATACTCAATAATCACAATCAACTGTGGTGTTCTATATTTAGATCTAAACTATCAATCACACGAAATTTACACAATACAAATCTTTACTGAGACCCATTTAGCTTTACAGTATGCAAATCTAAGGATATGCTAAATTAGTTAAACTCACATAATTCAAGTTTTCCAGCCCATCTCGTATTTCCTTTAATCATAACCTCAACTCCCCAGTCCCGATAACAATGACTTATTTACATAAAGATTTAAATATGTATACTGTAATATTATTCATCAGCTATTTTTTTTTTATTCATAGCCGATATCTACTACAATAGGTCCAGGTCTCATTCACAACGTGAACACTAGCCAAACCCTCTGGTCTTTTATCTATCTTCACTCACTCGTTCTGGTAACCTTCTAAGTCGCCTCAAAAGATGTTGATACCGTAACCTCTTACATTAACTTTTAAAATATATGATTAAATAAACGGAATTTGTATTAAAGGGTTCAATCAATGGATGGCTTCTATAGCCATGTATTTTTTCTCTAGGTATTTGTTATTATGATTTATGATATATTATACTATCCTATATTTACTTATTGTGTGTTTGAAATATGGATCGTAAGTTTTTCTAATAAAATAAAAATATATTTGCCCACATAATAAGCTACATTTTAACTTATAATCTACCTCTTCGCGTACTATTAAAACGATAATGTTCGTAAAAATAAACATGTTGAACTCACTCTGCAGAAATTATAGTAAATTTGTGTAAAGAAGCTTTATAAAAACCAGTGAATAATAATATGTGATATTACGAACTTTGATTTATGATGATTGATGACAAACCAAACTTTCAAAAATTGTGCTAACGCAATTTATATTTATTTCAGATAATTGAGTATATTTACAACAATTGCAAATTGATGAGTTGCCACTCTATTGCTGTATAGTTATACTTATCATTTACCACATAGGCTGGATAGCCTAGGTATATAGTATTCGATACATAAATATGTTGATATCTTAGATCTTTTGACGTTTGCTAATTGAAAATTGAATCTATATATAATATATATAGTATCTCATTTCTATAGATATTTTCTTCTTTGGTGTATAATTTTAAAAATGAAACAAAAACAAAATAGGAAGTCTCTAATCTGCTGACTGCTGTATAGTAGATTTTGAGAGTAGATACCTCATCGTTAACTTTCTAGGTCACTGTAATGGATATAGATATTAAATTTGAATTTAATAATGAAACATTATTGTATACGAAATTACGAAAAATAATTGAGTTCGGAGGTGTGTCCGCTCTAATTTTAAAGATATTTCATAGTATTCTAATAAGGTAGGATATTACTTTGTAATTTATTTTTTTATTTATATATTATGGTATAATAATTATTTGTTTTCGTATTTTATTCGTATTTTCTTAATTCATATTTTTGAAATTAAAAATGAAAATGAAAATAATAAAATGTACACATTTTGAACTAGAAATTAAGATAAATTTATTTGCGATTATTAATTTTAATTACCTTATAAATTCTTCAAAGTTTCTGATTTAGTGTTCCAAGGGCTTTAAAAATTCAATTGTGGCAGCATTTATTTAGTCTTCTCTTAAATTACGAAAAAAAAAATATTGTTTATTTATGTATTTTATTAGTAGTATAACAATATCAATGATATTATTTTGATTTTCTTGCATAAGTTAAAGCTAGTTAAAATTTCGTCGAAAACAGATTATTTGTAAATATTAAATTTCAATGTTATGAAAAAATAAAAATTTGCTAATTTTGTGATTAAAAAAAAAACATTTCATAAAAATATTACTTAAAAAAAAAAAAAAATTGCAAATTTAAAAAAAGTAAGTTGTATTACGTTTATGCATGCACTTACCGAGAGTTAAAAGTTTGAAATTTGTGATTCACTTTTGTGAAACTATCCATCAATCTATAAATTATTATTTTTAAATATGGTATGCTTCAATGCTAAATTATTAAAAATATTAACACTAACAAATTTAGCATCATACCTACATACTAAAAATATATGTTTAAATTAATTTATAACAATATATTAGATTATAAATCATTAATTAGCAGTATATTACAACTTATAAAAATAGCTTACAAATTGCATTATTAAATGTGATACAAGTAAATAAAATACCAAATAATAAAAATATAAAAAAAATTCATTTGGTACAGTCAGAAATTTCAATTAAATATAATTTTCAATGCTATTGACTAACATTTACAAATTATTAACACTCCCAATAATCGCTGAAAATTGAATCAGTATGTTTAAAAATAATTTACATGTTCTAAATAATAAGTAATCTGATAAAATATTTAAAAGTATTAAACAAAGGATGATTACATTTTTTATTTTAACCATGATAATTGGAATTTTTAAATATCTTCAGACTAGATTATAAACAAATTTATAAATTTGAATTTTTGGTGATACAAACTTCTGTTTTTTCAAAAAAAAAGAAAACTCTCTTTTTTTCTGTAAGGTATTTAATGAATAATTGATTTGAAAATTTTGATGGATCTTATTCAAAATTCAAATGAGTAGTTTCATAGTTTCAGATATTAAAATATTTATAAAAATATATATTCTTATTTTAAAATCAGAATTATCTCCACAGGACATTCCTTAAGTAGTACAAAAAATGTCAATGATTTGAAAACACAAATAGTCTTTACATATACTTAAAAATTCAAAAAAATTTAATTTTGAATGATTGCATCATTAAAGAAAAAAGGTGGGGAGTAAAGATATTTTGTATATGACTTATATTGATAGATATTTTAAAATATATGATAAAACTATATTTATTATAACTCATGATGTCACTTTATTAAAAATATTAATATAACATGATGAATAGGTTATAGCTAAATATTGCCTTTATATTATTGTATCAATATTCAATAACCTCAGCTAAAGTGTTTTATTGTAATATTGAGTTTAAAAGTAATAATAGATCATTAGTTTAAGAAAATTATTCTGATTTCTGAGCTCAACTTGTTTTAAATAACTCTTATTGCTGACCTTTTTTCAAAATTATTTGATAATGGCCTGTGGTTTTTTTTTCTTATACATTAATATAATACCAATAATAAAATTAAAATAATAATCTTAAATAACAATAATAACATTAAAAATATTTAACACATTATTTTTTTCTTAAAAATGTTATAAAATACAAGGAAATAGAATATGCTTTCTAAAATATTTTCATATGTAATGTGTTTTAATTTATTTAATTATTATTAATTGATTATTGTTTTATAAAAAAATATATTTCACAAGACTTTATAAAAATATCAAACTATTAATAACTAATAAAAATTAAGTAATGATTCAAAAGTGTCTATTGTTAAGTCAACATAACTTCCTCCAAAATGATTCCTAAACAAAAATAATAAATTATAGAAAAATATTGATTTATTCATAACATTTAATAATTAATAATATATTATATATTCATACCAATGATTTAAATAATGGAACAAATGATATAATAACTTTCTATTTTCAAACCCATTAGATTTTGGTATTTTTTTAAAATATGCTGTATAAAAATCTTCAGAAATACCTCCAAATAATGAAATAGAAGCAATATCATATTCATGATGCCCATAAAATGTAGCAGGATCAAAAATAACTATAAACATTCATCATATTAGTAATGTAGTGTGTAGACATTCATTAAATTAGTAGGTAGGTACTACATTCCATTCCACAAGAAAAGATTTATGCATACACGTATTGATGGAAGTGACAAGTCTAAGAATGTATGTGGTAGAAACTTGATAATCTTCTCTTATGAGCCAGAGTATAGGTATATGGTTACCGATTATTAAATTTTTAACCTGGTTTTGAATTTGATTGAGCAGTATTTCCTGGCCATAAGTCCCCGTGAAGTAATGAAGGCTTAATTTCTATTCCTTCAAAGAATTTGGGAATTCTATGTTTCAGTTGAGGCCAATAATTTTCAATGACTTTCTATTTAAAAGAATATAAGTTAGTACTATTAATTTAAAATAATATGTTTATAATTCTTAAAAGTTACTTTTTTTTTTAAATTGTTTCCTGACTTTGATTGTAGCAACTGTAATTGATAATTTAAACGATTTTCCGTGTAGAATGTCTGAAAAGTATGTCTACATAGTATTAAACACATTTATAAACAAAATAAAAATATTAATTTTTATACAATCCAATCATCAGTCCATGTATTATTTTGAGGTAAAAATCCACAACACGTTTCAACATGAAAGCCAAATTTGTTTATATGTGGTTGACCCTCTTTTAAATTAAACAAATGCATTTCTGCTAATTGACTGCCTAATTCTGATGTACATTTCATATTTAAAGAACTCATTTTCCAATAGTCCATAACAATAAAATGTTGACCACTATTTGTACAGCCAGTGGCAATAGGATAAGGAGCTGAAATAGTATTTGTACTACATATTGCTTTAAGGCCTTCTAATTCACCATTGAACATCTTATCTGACTGTAATTAATAATATATTTATTAGAAATAGAAGGAAAAAAAGTTTTTCAAAGTATAAATTAAAAATAGATACTAAAAAAATATACCCCTGGTTTTGAATTATCTTTCACAAATAATAATTTATTATCTTCTGTTTGATAAACTGAACTATTATTAATGCAGCCTTCATTTATACGTATATCCAACTTTTTTATGCTGGTGTTAAAAATATTTTCTAATGCATTTTCCATTTTAATATATTTAAATTTTGTTAGAAATCAGTAAATAGATAAATAAAAATGATAAAGTCACAGATTAAAGTTGAAACCGAACAACAGAATATATTATATACTATATAGACACTATAGACACGAGACCATAAACAAAATAATATATTTCTTTATAAGTCCACCCGACCACGCTCGAGACTGAGTCTCGTCACTCTCGTCTGAAGCTCTCAAGTAACTGATAGAATTTTGATAAAAGATAAAAATAATCTTATCGTGATTATTCTTATTTTTTCAACATGATTTTTAACAGTTAACACTTAACACGAATAATATCAATATGTCATCTCATAGACTTAGAAAGTTTATATAATATATATACATTTATTAATCAATAATCATGAACACTTGGTTTTTAATGTCGATGTGTTTGATGTTAATTCAGTCATTCCGTGCTATAGGCCTGAACGAGTTACGACTATACGTAAGTTGATAGGTATATATCATGTACTCCGTGGTCGCTAACTCCCAACCATAGCATATTTTAACACATAAAGTAGGTGGCACAAGTGTCACCTAGAGATTAATGAATGTGCCTCGTACTTCATGTCACAAGTAGAAAACATAAAAGATACCCGACATGGGTGGTTATGATAAGTTTTACTATTAAATGGTAAGAGCAAAAAATAAAAAAGATTATCAACTGCCCCCTTGCCCCCCTTATATAAAAATCATAGCTATGCGAGGTAAGTGTTTGAACTAGTTCTTATGACTTATAGAGATTGTGATAGTGCAACTTAGTAAAGAATTCTTAAAATATGCTCTGCTCCCAACTATAGTATTTTTCACGATGTAGGGATTGTGGAGTTAGGTACTGTGGTAGGTACCTACTCTAACTAAATAGATCTATTTAAGTCATAGTATAGACTATAACGTAGACCACGAACTAAAATACATTTCTATTTTACTAACATTTTTAACAAACACACACACATATATAAATGGGAACTTACTATAATATAGTTTTCCTTTTACAAGGGAATTGTCATTTGTTACAAGTTATAATAGATTAAAAAATTAGATTTATCGTGAGGAATGTGATCTTAAATACATACATCTATAAGGCTAAAGTCAATAAACATAAACATGTAACTAATAATTATAAAATAAAATAGATAAATGTCGGACTTCACCTTTAGATCGTATAATACAATGTGATAGATGATAGTATATTAGTATATACCTAATCTAAGACCTCACCATTTCAATCAGTTACCTTGATATTACATTTTTTTTTTTTTTTAAATCCATATATTCCTCACATTGCTTAGAATCTAAATTTTATTTTCTCTAATTTTTGTTTTTACAACTTAGGCTTAAGGCTTAGACCAATTTATTTATACTTGTATAATAATATTGCTACTGCAGCCTGACCAATGACCGTGCTACAATTATTGATCTTTTTGTACCTACATAGATTTTACTAATAAATCTTATATCTAATAATTTTATAAATTTTAAGTTGAGCGATGAATATATGTGTTGATTTCAAATATGATTTTTGTGTCAGTTGTCAACTTATAAAATAATAAAAATACATTGATTTTCAACATCAAGTGTGTTTCTGATAAAAAATTGATTTTTATATTGAAGGTACTTATCGGTTATCACAGATATCTTTGTTTATGTAATATAAAAAATGTAAAATAAAATAAAAATTATTAAAAAATGTACAAAAACTTTAAAAAACTAGGAATAAAATTAAAAATTTTACTTGTAAAACTTAATGAATTATACATTTAACAAACTACACTGTACTACACTACAAAAAGTATTAACAATATATTAATTAATTTATTACCAAACAGTTATTTAGTTGAAATCATGTGGTGTCAAAAGCACGATAATCCATTTATAGGCATTTTAAATTGTATAGCTAAACATTTTTCTTCTAGAGTAAATTATTAATTTTTAATATTAATTTTATAATAGTTTTAATAATATTGAATCCATTTTTTAAATTACACCATGTAAAGAAAAGTAGTCGTGATAACCGATAGTACTAAACTTAATTTAAATTCCTAGTAATTTTTAAAATAATTGAAAAAAAAAAATGAACAAAATCTTCAAATGTAAATATTTATTTATTAATTATTTTTATGATGATCAATTTCTTGATGAAATAATAATATCAGTTAGACAATTTTAAACAATGTTGTTTGGTGTATTCCCAAATAAATAATGAACCAGCAACGTGCACATTTAATGATCTAACAATACCCAATTGCTCTATTTCAACACATATGTCCATGGTGCTTAACAAATCATGTGGAATACCAGAGGTTTCATTGCTAGAAATAAAATTAAAAATATGTTTATGATATTTCAAAAATTATAAAATTATATAAAAAAATGACCACAAAATTAAAAAGTACTTACCCTAGAAGTAGAACACATTTAAATGGCAATTTGATATCATGCAATTTAATACTGTCTACTGTTTGTTCCGCAGCCACAACCTGATATCCTTCAATTTTCTTTTTTTGTAAATATGATTTTAGGTTTTTAACTCTAACCTAATATAAGTATATATATTTTTTAAATTAATACAATTATAATAATATTTACAATATTATAAATTATTTATTTTTTCAAAATACCTCAATAATGTATTGATGTTTTTCTGCAGTCATACTTAATGCTGTAAATTCTTTTTTTTCTATACATGACAAATTATCAACAACTAAAGTGGAGGCTCCAAATACTTGGCAAGTTCTAGCTAAACCACCTAAATTAGTTACTTTATCTATCAAAGATGCAACAACTATTAACATTGATTTAGATGTATATTCATCTAATGGTTGAGATGGAATATACTTCCTTTGAGCATTTTGAGCATTGTCTAAGACAATAATTTCATTCGATGATGCTAAAAAATAATAAATAGCTTATAAAAATTTAATATAAATATATATTTTGAAACAAAAAACCCAAAAACATTCAATCACTAAAATATCAAAGATTATCGGTTTTTTTAAAAATTGATGAACCTTCAATTTGGTTCTTCTCAAATCAAAGAAAACAAATTTAAATATATTTATAGTTTAAACTGAACATCATTTGATTAGTTTAATTACTACATTTTTCATTGTTAAAAACTTTTATCAAAAAACAGAAATGTATAACTTGTACACACCTGGGGAAGTATTTTTCTCAATAAAAGATGAGACTGCACAGAGTGATAAATCATATTTATCATTGACTTTCATGGTCTCAGAGAAATCATTTAACCATTTCATTGGGAAACATTCTTCATGAACTATATTTAATAATCTAGGTACTTCTATACATATATTCTAAACACCAAAAGTTCATTAATTTTATATTAATTAATAAAGAATAAAACAAAGCTTACTAACTTTCAAAGACAAACAATTTATCATATCTAATTCTTGATAGAAAAAATCATCAAATGGATTTTCATACTTTTTAGTTTGTTCATTTTGATTTATTATATTTCCTACTGATTCACATAATAATGACCATTCGTTTTCCTCAGGATTATTAGAACATAATCTGAACATTATTGACTAAAACACAAAATAATAGTAAGATTAATATAAATACTAACTTAATAACTTAAAGTTAACTAAATTTTATGTAACAAAGTTAGAGTGGATAGATCAAGTATAGATAAAATCTCTATCCACTACTTCAATATACAACTACAAAACTATTTTATAATACAATAAAAAGAACAATAATTAGATAAACCTTTATTTTGTGAATTAATAAACATAATTTCTACATAATAAAAATTATATATATTTAAATTATAAATGGTTTTATAATATATTTACCTGAGCATAAAATCGTATTTTATAGCCATTTGAAAAGCATAAAGGTAAAAGATTCTTTTTAGCTTCAATTTCAAATTGTTTGCTATTCTTTATTTTGTGTAAGTGATAAACTATGGATATAAAGCTGCACATATAGTTATGATTTTCTTGAGCCTACATATAGTATTCAAATATTAATCATAGGTACTTTATTTTTCTTATAATATATATAATTACATTTTTGAAGTCATTCCAAAAGTCAAAAAAACATTGACATCTATTATACATTATTAAAACCAATAACCATATTAATTGATATGCGACACTGTATATGTGTGAAACTTCTTTTAAACTTGATAATGACCATTTATAAATATTTTCATTGAATATGAATGACTAAAAAATAAAATTTAAAAAAATAAATAAATTATTAATTGTTATTATATATTTTTGAATAATTAATTAATACCTCATGTTCTTTGTCACAAGCAATAATAAGCAAAATTTGTACTACTCGTTGTTTTATGCGGTATGCTTTTGAATTATGAAAAAATTTTCTATCTTTTAAAGATAACTCTGTTTTAATAGTTATACTTAAAACATTTTTCCATAACATACTGGAATTTAGTTTGTACAAATATTTAATTATATTAAAACGTAAATATTTATCATCAGGCAAACACTCAATTCTGAAAATAATAATAATAATAATATAAACCACTTATAAATTATAATATATAATTTTGTAACGATTAGTTAAAAAACTTACGAAATATCATTGATTAATGGAAATGAATCATTCAATGTTCGTACATATTCAAGCGTGTCCCATTCAATTCTAAAACAATGAATAATTTAAAACAAGTGTCAATAATATTAATTATTATTAATTATAAAACATACTTGATAGCACCATATCGATCAATACTGAATAATAAACATTTAGCAAAAAATTCAGACATTAAAAAATTCAATTCTAAAATGTTAATTGATTGATTTTCCTTTAAAAATTGAAGAAGAAGTAATGAGAAACAAACACTAAATTTATAACGATATTTCTCAGTTAAAAGATTTTGGATAATCTGTAAAATAAAATATCTTTATTATCTCTGATATTATAATATGTTTAATATATTTAATAAATTATTTACCTCATTTTTAACAAATATTTTATATTTTTCTTCTAGTAATAAATTGTAATGAAAAGCCATTTTAATAAAACTTTTGGTAGTATTAGGAAAACAAGATACTCGACAATCAACTAGAAAGTCCCAACAATTTTGGATGAATTGTATTATTAACTGAGAACACTCTTGAATAGGAAATTTACATAAAAATGATTTAGCAGTTGAAAAATATATACTCCAATATAAATCATGACGTTCCAAAGTTTTATCCATTAACCATTC
The DNA here is from genome assembly GCF_002803265.2 of Melanaphis sacchari. Classification (NCBI taxonomy): domain Eukaryota; kingdom Metazoa; phylum Arthropoda; class Insecta; order Hemiptera; family Aphididae; genus Melanaphis; species Melanaphis sacchari. The sequence goes on from NW_020270843.1 coordinate 511,431, forward strand.
AAGAATACCTAACAATTGTTCTTTGGGTACTGTAGAATGCTGGAAAAATGTATTAATTATATCCAATTGAGGAATTTGATGCATTCCTGGTTTTTTTGTACGATAAAAACCTTGATTTTTAATGGAAAAAAATCCCGAATCAATAAAATACTTAGTGAAAGATAGCCAATCATTTTTTAATGTATCTTCGTAAGAATATTTTGTTGCATATTTACCAATCCAGCTATAAATTGCTAAAATAGAATAATTGCCAGAGTGTTTGGTAAGAATAGAATAACACTTATTAAGCCAAATATTCATAGAGTTTGAATTATTTACTATTCGATTTGAGGATAAAACTTTGTCTAGAAAGCGACAAATAATTTGATCATCACAATGATTTTCTTCTAATGTCTGAAAACATTTTTCAACCCATTGTGTTATAATTGGCCAAATATGTATACTCAATATTTGACTAACAGAAGTGTCATATCTGCCAAAGTGATCTTCAACTTCTAATAAGCATTCTAAAAATTCTAATAAATCTGACATATCTACTGTTTTACAACAAATTTCATCCAACTTTTTAATGCTAATTGAAGAATTAGTAGAATTATTGAAAATATTTGATAAAACTAATAATCCAATAGATGTTGGATACATTTTATTCTTTTCATTTATGTGCTGTGATAATTGCATGTCTAAATAATTTAAATATTCAATATTGTTTATTTTTTTAAATAAATTAATCATATATTTCCAAGATTTTGTTTTATTTTGATATACAGTTATGCAATCAAATAAATTATAACTAAATTCAATATTAAAGTTAACAGTAAATTTACAAGTAAATGTAAATAAAAATGATAACACAGTCGTTTTCAAATAAGTATTTGGCATTTTTTCAACGACAGACTTTATTTTAAGTACATGATTAATGATATTAAATCCTAGTGGACAATTTGGTGAAATATTGGCTAATGATTTTGTCAAATATGTTAAAGGTACAATTGACCATTTAATAGTTGGCAGATACAATAAAAATATGTCAAATACATCTTGACCATCATTGGACATCATAAGTTTCTTAAACCACGATGACAATATAATTTCCAATTGAGGTTGACTTAAAAAAATTTCACTTGACATTTTGTACAAAAACACGTTGTTCAATGAATTCACAAATGACAATAGTAATTGTTCATTAGTTTTTAATGATATTATTGGCATATTTGTGATGATGTCTATACTTGCTAATACAACATATTTGGAACTGTGTTTAGACATTTTACAATACATAGCTGTAATCCATTTTAAAGGTAATTTGTAATTATCATAATCATCGTCAGTTTTGTTTAATGCAAGGTTTTTAGCAGTACTTAGAATTGGTAAAGTTAAATGTTGTTGAGTATTTTCCAGAGTTTCCATTACAACCATATAATTGTTCCATACTTTCACATACTGTTCTTTACTTTCATTTGGGAAGTAATTGACTTTTTCGCTTAATAATTGGGAAGATGATAATTTAAGTATAACATTATTATAAGTTCTAATAACATTATTTTCACAAGTCAATAAGTTACATGTTAGACTCCAAAAATCATCATCATTCAAAATAATACCAATACATGAAGAATCAAAGAATAAAGATTGCATGTTGAATAGTAAATTCATTACACGATTCGGATGAGTTTTAATTATAGATTTAATATGTTTCCATAAAATAGGTATATAATTAGTTGACACAATATTGTTTAATAACATTATTACAGCATCTAACTTATTTTTATTTAAGTATGGTTCATTGAGTATATTTATTAATGTATTTCTTAAATTATTAAGTTGTGTGTTATCGTCCATTTTACCATTACCTGGCATAAATATGTTCTGCATACAAAATCCAATATTTCTTATTCTTTCAATGGAACAATTTTTGAAATTAACTGTATTTGTTAATTCTATACTATATTGGAATAACTGAATAACATCAGCACTATTTTTTTTTTCAATTATATTAATGAAATAAACTAACAAGGATTTTAAATCATCTAATGATACATCTGAATCTTTCCATGCTAAACTTTCCAACTGAGGATCAAAAACTTGAAAACACAAGTTTTTTGCATTAGTCATAATCAAGTTATAAACATCAATTTCTTCATATACATCATAGGTATCTAATAGTATAGGCAAGGCTTCTATAATGGCTTTTTTTTTTTTAGAATGATTACTATTTAATATATCCAACATTGATCGTATCATAGTGATTTCTTCCATGTTTTATAATAGCTGTAAAATTCAATATTGATTAGATTAATATAAAAAAAAAAAAAAAATAGATTTAAATATAATTATAATTTATATTTTTAAATAACTAATTTACATTGTTTAGTATATGCACAACTAAAATATTTATACAATAATAACTTTATGGTTATATCATTAGTATTAATTATTATGCATAAACATACATTTTACATTTTATATCGATGTGCTTGTACAGGAGTAAACTTAGGAAAATTAAATCTACTTTTAAATAAATTTTGTTCTATTACATAATCATTAAGTTTCTCAGGTAATGTTAGTGATCCATCAACTGTTTGATGAGTTTCAGCAAGAGCAATAATTAATCTGGGAACTGCACATGCTGTTCCATTTACAGTATGTAAAAAAGTTCCATTTGAATGAATACCCAGTCGTTCAGATTGATAATTTGTACAGTCACTACAACTTGAAATCTCTCCATATTTATTATTACCTGGCATCCATGCCTCAATATCATATTTACGATATGCCTGTGTTCCAAGTTCGTGTTTGGCCATATCTAATACACGATAATGTAAATTAAATGGTTGTAATAAGTCTTCTTGAATATTTCGAAAATAAAGAGCCATATTTTCTGATTCTTCAGGTAAACATGCTCCAAACATTTCAACTTTTGTGAATTGGTGCACTCTAAAAATTCCTTTTTCCTCAGCAATGCTGGATACTTCAGCTCTATAACAACGACTAACTGAACACAATTTTAGAGGGAGTTTATCTTTAGATAAATTTTTATTCATTAAAGATCCAGCTAAAGCCATTTCAGAAGTTCCAGATAAGCACCATTTATTGCCATAATAATTATTATGAAGTGTGTAAACTTGATTTCTTTCTCCAGCTGTATCCATTCCACATCTTTCAATTAATTCATCTGGCAATATATCTGGAACTGAAACTAATTTGAAACCTTTTTTTATTAATTTTACTAATGTGTACTGAACAAGGGCATGTTCAATTTTGGCTAATGGACCAATAAAATAATAACTGCGATCACCACAATAATTTGTTAAATTATCAGTTTTAAGACAATATTTGACCTTACTCAACATATTTAATGGTAATGGTTTGAATTTAAATACTGGTTTTTGACCAACAGATTTTACTACTTCAAAATCACCTTGGATATGTTCTAAATGAGGGTGAGTTTTTTTGGAAATGCTTTCAAATTTGTTTTCCAAATTTGGCATAGTTTTCTTGAAGGTTTGTACAGAGCTTGATAAGTTGTTTTGCCAAGAAGAATAAAACTTCATGAATTGCTTATGAAAATTCATTTTCTTTGAATACATATTTTGTAAAAAACGTAACATAATATTTAGGGATTTCTCATAAATTTACTCACCTATATTCAATAGACAAATCCACACATACGTTGATGAATATATATTAGAATGTCCTATAAAATAAATACAAATGTCAATAATAAATAACATCTAAATCTGGATCTGTAGTAATTGTATTTTTTTTTTAAATATTAGAAGTTAACACACTTACTGTTTGAGTTATTAGAAACTATTATTCTTTAAATATTGGAGATTCATTTTGTTACATTTTTGAACTATCAAAAATAATATTATTAATTTATTTATTATTGAATAATGAAACCAAAATATTTTTTTATCATCATTCCCATAAATTATTTTTTATTATAATATAGAGTTAAGAGTATAGACGTTAATATTATTTACTTCTTTGCTTTACGAATTGAACATTTAAACTTTGGTAAATTTTTCTTATCAAATATGAACCATTACAAGTGTGTAACAACTTTATTGGACCACACGTGTTGAACAGTTGAACTATATAGTAGTTTCTGTGTTGGTACACGGTACTTGGTTCATGATTTCAGTGCAACTGGACGACAAAAAATGAATAAAATAATATTTTTATATTAAATATTACAATAAAAAATAACGTTATTTTAGTCAATGATATATGATCTTGCCTCCTAAACTTGTTGAAAAAATGTGTCTCAGACTCTCAGTAAAGTATAAGTAAACACTACAGAATATTCTGTGTAAATACCACCACCATATCATCAATTTATACCATGGGACTATTCATTTATCTTGGTTCTCACTCGTTGTACCATAATAAATACACTGACATGATATTATTATCTTTATACATGCTTATCACATAAGTACTGTAGTTTACTGTATAGTGTACCTATGATATTTATTACTTACGTTTTGGTGTTTTTAGTGACATAAGTAAATATTATTATTATATAATTATTAATTACTTATTATATAGTTTTACTACAATAAACTTTTAGTACCTTTACAATTTACTTACTTGTTAATATAAATTAATAATTTGTGTTAATTTTTTCTTTATAATATTAATTATAAGTACTGATTTGATTCATTGTTATGATTCATTGTTACATACTATTTATTCGATATTGTTCTTTGAGTGTTCGTGTACCTATAAAAATTCATAATCAAACATGATGTTTTAAATCCCTTTTAAAATACTTGGGTCCGTATAGAATAAATAAAATGAATACAGAAAACGAAATTATTAGTAAAAAAAAGGTAAATCGTAATACTATACTTCGTGCTTTGTACGATCGGGAAATAAACGGCATTAAAACACGTATGAATTGTGTCAAAACTACATACAAAGTTTTATATCCTAATTGTACAGTTATAAACGTTGAGAAGCCTCCATGCTTTTTAAGAAAATTCACTCCTGATGGCCGCCATTTCATAGCTTTTTCTCAAGACCAATTGTATATTGAAGTGTATGCTTATTTAGGATGTTCAATGGCAGCAAAGTTGCTGAAAAATTATGAAGGAAATTGTATTGGTCAAAACAATGATGGTGATGTTGTTCGTAAGCGAATATTTGAAAGTCTTTTTCAACTGAAGTTTCGGATATTAGTAGCAGCAGAAGGAGAACAATTAAATAGAGAATGTAGTCTATTCACCGAAAATAGTTCCTATGCTATTTTGGGTTCTGTTGGACCCATTCCTCATAATGTTATTCTTGATTATGATGATGTTTTCACTAATAATGAATCCGTGAGTCCTAATTTATTATTGCCTTTAGAAAATTATACTATACACTTAATTAACATAAAAAAAGGAGCTGTTAGTCACCGCTTACATTTTAAGGCTGATAAAATATCTTTATCTCATAACCAAGGTGTTTACCTGTTAAAAGATGTACTTGCTGTTTTATCTATTCAACATCAAATTATTCATGTTTACAACCTTATCCAAAACCGTTTCTGTTTGTTAAAAAAAATCGGTCGATTTTGTTTTGAAAACGATTTTGCATTCATTTCATCAGTGCACACAGATATGATTGCAGAAGATTATAAAGCTCATAATGAAACTTTTACCAATGGATTAAAAAACAAGCTAATGGTGTTTTTATATAAAAAAGCCGAACGTGAATCTGAAAAAGCTGGAACACAATACCCTCTTAGGAGATTTTATCAATTTTATGATCAAGTAAGCTAAACAGTATGTAATTAAGATTATATCAAAATAATTGATAATGTTTTGCAGTTTATGTCATTACGAATGTGGAAAATTCAGTTATTAGATGTAGACAATATGCTTATCAGATATGCATCAGAAGAAGTGGTCACAGCTAAAATTCAGGAACCAAGTACTCAAGCATCATTTTTCATGATTTACAATATGACTACAGCTACGGTAAATTTAATTTAGATTTGAGTAATAACCTTATAGTTTTAAATATAGTTTAAAGTATTGAGTATACTTAATCAATAATATAAGTATAAAACATGCGTATTTTAATTTGTGATAAATATATACTGATTGAATTATGTTAAATAAAATTTAAACAAATTTATAATACAAAATATTATACTTACTGTAGTATATATTAGGGGTGGAAAGTTTTTTTTCTTACTAGAAAATATATATTTTAAGCTACTTTAGTGTTTTTAGACCATACTTTTCAATTTTACCTTTATATCAATATAGATATTTTAATTGTTTGATTGGAACAATTCTTAACATTACATATTTGATCATTGCACACTTCCTTAATATCAATTATTATAATATTTTAACTAGAAAATAATATTAATATATTAGGTACTTATTAATATAATATGAAAATAAAATTATGTCATTTGATTCAATAGATTATCTAACTTCAAATACTATGAAATTTGAACAATGATACAACTTCTACAATATTCCCAAATTGTGACAATTTGCATCAAACATGGCTTTAAATTAGTGATACTAATCTTATGGAATTATGCTCTGACTGACATGAAAGAAGAAGAGAACATTGTGAATCAAATTTGTGTCTAGGTTAGCATTAAATTTGATGAATAGAAAATAACATGCAATTTCATAACCTTTCGCACCTTATTGATTACTATACTTTATTTGTTCTGTAAAATACATTTAAATTTTCAGCCACCTAATTTTGAACGATTTTACTTTAAAAAATTATAACTGTAATTAATTTGGTGATAAATTTTATTACATAACATAGTAATCAGGATGTTAAGAATTGCATACAAATAAAATTTTGAGCATTTCTAAAATCATAGTTTAAAATAATAATATAGTAAACTTTATTTAAACAACATTTTATAAAAAATAATAATTATTGAAAATTTATCTAGAGCAATTTTCTTAAAAGTTGCTTTAAGTACCTAGTTCAACAGTTAGTTACTAAAAGATTACATCATTACTCTTTATTTACTGTATGATATAATTATCATTTTTAATTATTATAAATGTGTTAGTTTTTAAGTAACAATTAATATATTTATATGTTCATAAAAAAACTAAATCTGAATGAAATTAACAATCATATACAATAAAAATTAATGCTTTTTTTGAGTTAACAATAACTATTAGCCGTGTAAAAATTGTATATATGATTAGATAAAGTTTTAGTATACTGATAAAATCTATGTTTTTGAATAAAATAATCACACTTACTATTCTCTCACTATATCAAATATATTATATTAAATTATTTATGTTTTCAATCAATCATAAAACCAAACATTCAATTTGTTATTATATAGTGGTGCAACTAGAGTTCATATCTTTGGGCTGCTACAATTATGACTCATATAGCCGTTAGGGGCACTTACGATTTAAAGTGTTAAATATAATTTTCTACCCATATTAGCAAATGTTTTCAATATTTTGTCTAGAACAATGTCAGTAGTTTGATTTCTCTCAATATTTATGATACTTAAATAAGTAAAATGCTACTATAACATGTTTCTTTGCTGTTAATTTTTCAACCTCCTTGTGATAATATTTCTGAACTTAAATGACAGTTCATTCTTTATTTAAGTAATATATGCCCCCAAGCTATATTGGGATGCATAGTATGCCACATATATATCATAACAAATTACTTTTGAATACTACCTATATACAATTAACTAATCATAATGATAATTCATTTGTATTTTTGTATCTAGGTATTAAATGTTTATGAAAATACATCTAGCGATTTATTACATGGATATGAATATTTTTGTGATACTTTTCGTAATCCCTATTTAAACCCAGATGGATTTATGCCTTGTTCACCATCAAATAATATACATTCACGGTATATTAATTTATTGTTCAACGATATATTTACTTTATATTTATAAAAATGTTACATTTTAGGGAATCTCATGAAAAATTTAAAAATACAATGCTAAATGCTAGATTTGGTGGTACAATGGAGGCGAACAAACGAATATTAGGACAATTGCCAATAGCAGCACAATCATTTTCCTGCTCTCCATATTTAGATACTTCACTTTATAGTTATGATGAAAAGTGGGTGTCACCAATGGAAAGACCTAAAGTTGTTGGTGAATATCCAATAAGGTAAGATCAAATCATTTTCCCTTTTTTTCTCTTAATTTATATAGTTCAAATTAAGTATTTATTTGTTTGTATGTTAACAAGATTCTATTCAAGAGAATTGGGAACATTAAGTTTTTGTCTATATACCAGTGTATCAAGACATAGACCAACGCAAGACCGTAGAAGACTGGTTGCATTTACATTCCATCCTACAGATCCTTTTGCTATTAGTGTACAGAGAGATAACTTGGAATATATTGTTAATTTTCATATACGAAAGGTGTATTTACCTGAGTAATGAAAATATGAACATCACTTCAATTCAACAAGATGATCGTTTGAATCTTATAATACAACATTTTATAAGCAGAGCTCATTTATAAAAGTAAATAAAACAAGAAGAGTGGAAAATCTCTTTGTATTTTGAATAATTTTAGTTTGCATATGTTACGTACCAGGTTTGAAATTGTACATATCATAATGTATGCAGTGATTTTTGTACACTTTATTAACTGTAAAATTTTGCTGTAGAAAGTTGAGAGGTTGTATAAGTTATGTTATACAAATCGCTATGTATAAAAAAAATGCACTAAATATCATATTTCAATCACAGTCATTCAGTTTTTCACTTAGAAAAAAAATAATATCTAGGAATATTTGATTATGTAAAATTTAATATTATACATATCAAATATAAATTCAAATAGTTTATCAAATATGTCAGCATGTGAGAGTTATTATTTATCACTATCATAAAATTATATATTTTATTGATTCATTATATTAATAAACAATAAACATTTAAAATATTTCAAGGACGTGAATGGCTAACAATAAATCAAATAAATGGAGTGAAAGCCTTCAATTTTACCAGTTTCCAAAAAAATTGTAACTATTCTGTAATTCAATTATATCTTTTTACTAATTAAATTTATTCTTGTATATTAATTTCAATTAGGTAGGAATATTAATTGGTTTAAACACTTGAGTAAAAACAATGATAAATCATGATAATTCTTACCTTACTTAACAATTTCCATTTGTTTCCTTAAAAAATATTTTATAATAAGCGAATAAAATATTTCTTTGCAACATTTCATATACTATTTCCTTGATTGTTACCTGAATCTGTGAATAGATATATTTTAAAATTGTGTTTTTTATTTCTTCAGAAAATTTTTAGCATGGTATGCCTGTTAATATGCCATAAATAAAGTTTTAGTTAGATTTAGCTATTTTTTAAGATCATTTAAGTGCTGCATTTCTGGTGGTAGACAGGTGTGGACAGCATCATATTTTATAGTAGCACAAGACAAATTTACTATACATTATAAATAAAGTATCCAATTCACTAATAATAAAGAAAAATAATTACCCTGATAAATACAAATTATAAAATAACTATACTTAATTTTGTTCTATAGTATAAAAAGGTTAAGTTCTATAATGATTAAACTAAAGGAATTTATCATGGTTTTTTTTTTTTATATAATTTTAATCAGTCAATTTTAATCATCTATTAAAATATAATACTGTTTTATAATTTATTTATAATCTAAACAAAAAAGTACTAACCAGTATGGTGGTATACCTAAATTTGGACAATTTTGGAAAACTTAAAACCAAGAAAGTTTACAAGCTTAATCATAACACCACTATATTTATAATATGATTTTGATTTTAATATTAATAACAATTGTATGTAATTTTATGTGATTTTATTGCTTTAGATTTTTATTCATCAGCAAAAGTCAAAACAAAGGGATTAAAGTGTTCTTTTAAATGTAAAGATAAAGTCAATAACTAATAGAAAACATTAAGAAAACTAGTGAATTGTTGAGAACTTAGATAAAAAAAAAATACAGAAAAAAAGTTAGAAAAGAGAGATAACTCGCAGTAAATCAAACAAAATCTAAGTTATTCAAGTGGTAATATACTTTGTTTAATTGTTACTTTAAATATTTAATTTTTATATTTGTTACTTATAAATACAGTTATAATTTAAAAACAAATAACTGCAGTTACTTGATATTTTCAAGTATTTGTTATAATATTTTATACATAATATAATTTTTTAAATATTTTGAAAGTTTTTAAGCTATTTATAAAAAATTAAAATTGTTGATAATTTTTTTTTTAAATTGTGAATAAAAAAATGTTTGCTTGATTAAAAACCTTGAAAATGTAATACATGACTAATTATTGGTATATTAAACTGAAACTAAAAATTATATAAACAGAAGTATGTTTTTTTAGACATTTGAACCCAAATTTGGATGAAATCATATATTTAAATAATTAATAACAATGTTCACTATTTTTTCTTATAATTTGAAAATATTTGTGGAAACTCAAACTTCTACATAATATGTTATAAATTTTACTATGTACAATAATATTTTCAAAATATATAGGTTAATTTTAAGATATTTAATTCATGAATTTATTTTATTTTTTCCTGTTTATACCATAAACCTACTTACATTGTTTTATGGTAAAATGGTATTATTTCAAAAATTAATATAGGTTTTAATTATATATTCATAATATTGTATAAATATATATTATAATAATAATAATATAATAAATGCAATGTTTTTAGCAAGAATTAAATTTTAACCTATCATAATATTAGTAAAATAAATTACTTCAATAGTAATTTCAAAAAATATATGTTATTTATATTTATTTTGAAATTGCTTTTAAAATATGTTTTTTTTGGTGTAAAAAAGTTATAAGTGTAACATAACAATAATTTATATTTATGTATGAGCCATATTATATTATATTAGTTGATGAAGTTTTGTTTTTTTAAATAATAAATTTTACAAAATATTCAAAATTTTTCAGATTAAGAATCCTACAAATATCAAGTAAATGAAGAAAATGGCAACAAAATAAATTTTTAAAAAAGATACACAAAATATCTAATAATTTTACTGCAAAAAAACTTTAAATAAAAATTTACTATTGTACAAAAATTATATTTTAGGTATGTAACTTATTTAAACATTGTAATTCAATTTGTAAATAACTATATGGCATTGATACAAATATTCTAAAATGTTCTATACTTGAATTGACAGTATTACATTTTATTATTAACATTAATTTATTTATCAATTTATTATAATAAAACTGTTGCCATTAAAACCAAATTGTGATAAGACTGAATGTTTATTTTTTTTTTTTATTATTATTATTTAATACTTATACCTATCATACATTTAAATTATAATTTATGTGAGTTGTTTACTAGATTTTACTTGTAAAAATAAAATAAAACTTTTTCTGAGGCCTATTTATATATTGAGTTCTTGGATTTGAACACAGATTTTTTATTCACAGGTAATCAATTAGTAAATCACAGATATTTACTTAAAATATAATATTTATTAAATATATTACATTATAATTTAATATTAAAAAATATTTGGGAATGTTAATAATTGCTATAAGAGCTAAAAATATTTGTACCTACTATTTTAAAACTAATTGTTTCAAAAGCACTACTATTATAAAAATACATTATGGGTGAAGCAAAAGTTTCAGGTTTAAAATAAATAAATGATTATCAATAATAGCTTTGTAGAAATTAGAAACCATTGGAATATACTAAATGCATTAAAAATAAAATTTCACACGTATTAATAAAGAAATGCACATGAAATAAATTCATTTACTTCCATAAATTTAAATTTCATGTGTAGTTGTGACTTTAATTACATGTGAGTTAGAGACTTTTGATATATATCCCAAAATATTGGAAATTTTATATCGTATTGTTTATTAACCATTTGATACCCATTTGTTTTACGCTACTTTGTTTTTATATTATATTATTATAGATTCATCGCATCTATGCAATTAAATTATAATACAAATTCACCAACTCTTTAATGTATAAAAGAGTATTTAACAAAAAGTAGACATTAGATACCAATCATTAAAACCTGGATTATAATAAGTAATAACTGTTGATTGTCTTAAGTTTTATTATTTTTCAACCAACAGTTATTTATTATTTTGAAATTATAAAAATAATAATAAATTATGAAGTAAAAGAAGTCTTAGTTGCAAATTTATTGTCATGAATTTCTTATTATCCAATAATACAATTAACATGAAAGACAAAATTGTTTTGAATAAAGTTTAATAATATTCATAATAATATATTAATGATAATAATATTTTTGTAAGTCTTAAATATAAACTAGGTATATAATGTATACGTATAATTTGTATATAATGTATCATAATAGTATAAGTAATAAAATAAATTATATGCTATACTAATAATGTTATGGTAAATATTTAAAGTTTAGGACAGAGTAACGAAGATATAAAATAAAATGTATTGAACACTAGAATGTTGAATATAACAATAAATAAATTAATAAAATATGAAATATTATGTTAATTATATTATAAGATACACATAGCTTATTTAGTATACATTAATTTATCATAGATTTGAATAATATAATCTCCAATTTGTTGAACTTAAAATCTTAAAATATTCATTACATTAGTTAAAATTATGTTCTCTAAATATTTGATATTTAAATGTTTAATTTGTTCTTTTTGTCTTTATTTTTGATAGTTTACTGAATTAGTGATTCAAATTTCATCATATTATATATTATTATTTTTATTAATACAATAATAAAAATTCAGTTAAATTATAACATTTCAATAATTATATAAAATATCAGTATTAATATTAATTAAAACATATTATAATCAAGCAATAGATATTTGGATTCATAGGAATGTATTTCTTATGATTTCTTCCTAGTCTTAAAAAAATCAACATTTAACAATAGTTATTAAAACTAATAATCACATATTCATAGGTGGTTAAAAACGTGAGATTATATCGTTCAAGGTAAAAATTTTAGTTATAATGGTTTAATAGTTTAATAGTTTAACTAAAACCAAACAGGCATAAAAACAAAGTAAACAATTTTAAGAACTGAAAATGTATCTATGAACTCAATTGTTGATACATTTTCAGAAATCTTAATTTTAAAATAAGTTTTAAAAATATAATAGTAGATGATAACTAATACCATTTAAAATACATTTTGATACTAGCAAACTTTGATGTTAAATAAATTATCATAAAGATAAAGTTTAATATTATACAGTTGTCATTTCAAATAAAAAAAATTTGAAAATAATGATCATTTTTGGATTTTTTAACAAATACTTTAAAAACACAATTACCTACTTCATATAATTAAAAAAAAAAAATTAAAATTATAATTGATTTAGGAAGACAATAAATTATCAAGATCAATAATTGAAATACTGGTGGATATTTGAAGCATTTTTATACCCAATGCTAAATTAACTGCTTACGGGTTCAATAATATTCCATAAACTAGCATACGATCCAAAACCAAATCCAAGAAAACCGATTATAATAATAATAATATCTTTAATCAACATCAGCGTAAACTCTTTGCCAGAGCAATGATCCCAAAATGTCATAATTTCAATAATAGGTGGAAATATTAAAGCTAATGCTGAACTGCTAAATGATCCAACTAATGAAATGATTGCTGATAGGTTTGGAATGGCAGCAGCTAAAGCAACTATAATACACAAAAAAAAAAATGCTTTTAGTATTTAGTAAATAATACATTTGTACTAAAACTATATAAACTTTGTCAAGTGAGACAATACATTGATTCTGTGTATCCCTGTATGACACCCGGGTTACACTATGAATCTGTTATATGGGGATGTGCAGAAGCATTGATTTGTTTGGCCTTGGCGTATTCTCTCATTATACAGAGTATAGATTATGAACATAATTATAGTAAAAGTATATTAAACATGATATTTACATGTTAGTGTGACGAGAAACACTCTGATACTCAATTCAGCATTACGTTGACTAGACTGTGAGTGGAAATATCCTTTTAAAGCAGGCCATATAATACCAATTGGAACATAGAATTGAAGACCATAAGACAAAAATATTGAAAATGCCATTGCTACCCGGACACATTGAGCTAATCTGAAACATTTTTATTAATAAATCTTTAAAAATAATAATTATTATATGTTTTTTTTAAATGTATTAAAAACTTTAAAAATAATTTGAACATTTAATACTCTTATGATATTTGTTAACTGGGTTTTAGATTCTACAAAAAATAATAATAAATAATTATATAAATAGACTAAATGAGCCCAATAGCATAACTAATTAACAAAAAATGAGATCACAAGATAAATATTATCATAAATTATAACTTAAATTTAAAATATGAAATGTATACCTAGCATACATTAAAAGAACTTGCTAAAACAAGTTAATATAGTGCTATTTTATTTTTATTTTTTATTTTTTAAATAATATATTTTTATTTTAAAACCACAAATTTTTAATCTGTTTACTATCAACATTTTCTTATTTTGATAAAATACAAAAAAAGTAGTATTTTATTTTATAATTTGTGCTGATTAAAATACTTATTACAACATGCTAAATAGTTCAATAGTCTTATCAAGATCATTAAACAATATTTTTTAATTAGTATAATGAGGTATACATATAGGTTAGTTATTTATGCATTTTATATTTTCAGTAATATGAACAGCAATTAAATAAGTTTAAGTACTTGCGTTATTGTCAGTCAATGTACTATTATTAAAATTAGTAAATCTAAAAAGAAAACTTTAAATTTCTAACTAGACAAAGTACAAAAAAAGATTACTTAAGCCTTACTGTTTTTAATTCATATGTTTAAGTATTTTAAATTTATACATCTTAAGAGTTTACTATTTTTACATTAGTTTATCATTGATTAAAGCACAAAGTTTAAAATGTTAAAACAGATAATTCTAGGTATATGATGTTTTACATTTTAACAATTGATTATATCTTAGCTCATAAGTACAAACTGTAAATTTAAATTTTATGTACAATGAATATATTTAAAAACCATGAAATTATATAAATATTGTAAATAACCTTTAAGTTACTATAAATATTGTTTAATTGACTTTTAAATATTTATTATTAACAAAACTAAATATTCACAATATTCTAATAAATTTTATTTCTGAAATATGATTGACAAATTACTAAAGTAGAAATTAGAATAAGGATGATTATTTTCTAATCCATCATAACATTGAAGTAATGATTTACTTAATAAATGAAAATAACTATTATAATAATTTAAGTAATAATTTTACTTTTGAAAACTATAAAATAATTTGAATTTATGTTTTACTTACAAATCTTCAGCAGGAAGATTCAATGTAATACTTCCTAATTTAACAGCTTCTCCGTATCGCAAATATCCAAAAAATCCAATTGATGTATATAAGATGGTTACAATAACCATTCCAGTATTTAAAACACCAGTCATTCCACCAAAAGATTCAGGATTTTTCATATTATTTTCTAATGGTAAAACCTATTCATAAAATAAGTACATAAAATATAGGTGTAATGTACTGTTAAATTTATCTTGTTTGTAGATTTAAAAATATAATATACCATTCCAATGCCCTCAAATGCATATACTGCAGTTCCAAAATAAAGGGGTAATTGTTGCCAAGATGAAAAAGCTTTGACATTTAATGTCTTTGGAAGCCCTTGAAGTAAGTAGAAAAAAGTAATTCCTAATCCAATCACAGTCAATATGGTTGCTAAAAAAGATGCCGGAGTTAGATACTTTAGACTCTTCACACAATTCAAAAATATCATTGGCACCAATAATATAAGCAAATATGACTGAACAGACATTTTTATAGAAAAGTAATGAGTTATCACCTAAAAATATTTAACAGTTTTAGTTAATCAGTTTTTAAATTTTTTTTAAATTATTTACTTCTTGTAAATTAGTGGCTACAAACAAAAAGTACACGCAACAAAAGCCCAGTTGAGTCATAACTAAGAAAGTATTAATAAATTTACTGGCAACTGATGAATATTTTTGTAATTTGGGCGGGCCATATTCAAAAGCCATTTCTGCGACATTAGGAAATGAAAGAGATGGTCTTTGTGTTCTGACACACAACTCATGAGAACACCGTACCTAAACATAAATGACAATCAACTTGTTACCATAAATAAAATTTATTATAATTAACTATTAAAATTAGTTTTATATATTCATACCAACATATGCATACAATGTGTGCAAATAGCTCCCAAAAGTGAAGTACATATTAAACCTACAACCCATCCTGAATTTCTGAACGCATCAGGCATAGCTAAAATTCCAGTACCAATATTTCCCTTTAATAAATGTATCATGGTATCAAAATTCCTAAGTAAAATAAAAATAAAATTAATATTCAAAACAAACTAACAAAATACATTTATGTAATGCAATAAAATATAAATTTTAGTACTAATAATATTATATTGATTGTTAATTTAGGATAAAATAAATTATAATACAAATTATATATAATATGTATATTATATTTAGTGATTTTGATTTAAAATTAAGATAATTTGTTTTTGATAAATAATAATTGGCACATATTAATATAAACTTAATTAGCCTATCAAATATAAACAATAAATAGTTAAGATAAATATTTATTGATAACTTTTGGGTACATATTGGAATTTTTTCTACCTATTCAAATAATTAAACCTTGTACACTTTATGATAAGAAATTTATATCAAACCTTCACAAAAATATTGTAAAATTATTAAATAACACGTGAATTACAAGTCTTAGTTCACGTGATTAAAAGATAAAAAATTGTGTATTATTTTTTATTTTATTGTTTACATTTGATAAATAACTTAATACAAATACCTTAGACCATAACATCCAGTCATTCTTTCATTACTTATTTTAAAAGAATATTTTGTTTGTCAAAAATAATAAACATAAAATTTAAAAATTTATACTACACATAAAAATTAATAATATAAAATTAAATGTTGAAAAACTTACGATGTAGGGTTTTCTAATTGTCGGTTTAGTAATGGATTATAATCTGATGTTAATCCACTATTAACGCTATTTTTTTCCAATGATTCACTCACTGGACCACTAGAAATGTTTGTATTAGGTAATATTCTAGGAGTTGAAGAGAGGAAATTACTTCTGTAATATCAATAAAGGTATTTATTTTAAATAATAATAATTAGTCATTTAATTTTTTTTTTTTTACATACATGATAAATTAAATTAATATACTTTATTCTGTAAAATTAAAAATTGAAAATGTTTAATTGTATGTTAAGGATTTTGTATGTAAGACTATACTTAAAGAATATCGTTTTCCTTTAAAATAAATAAAAACATCTAAAAAGATAGATATCCTTTTTTTACAATAAATTTAATAATAGTGCAATTTTTAATCTGTCTGTAATAAATTTAATATTTATTATACTATATTAATTTCAACTTACCCATTTTCGTTGTAGAGTGTAGCTGTACCAGTTAATAGTGGTTTGTCTTCATTAACTCTAGTAGTTTTAATAGTCATTTTATCACAATTTGCCTAAAATGTAATATATATGCATTTAATAAAATACTATTTTTGAATTTAAAAGTATTCTAAAAAAATAATTTAAAAATCAAAAAATATATACAAATTAATAGTAAATTATTCTTTGCATGGATTTTTAAGACTAAATATTTAATTATGTGAAGTGATAATTTTTTTTTTTTTTTTTTTTTTTAATTTATAATAGTATAATAATTTTATTTTGTGTATTCACCCCAATTCATAAAAAATATGATTAGATTAATTCTTAAACCATGTTTAAAAAACTCAATAAAAACCAACTTAACTTACTTTGTATATTTATTATTAAAAAAAAATATAGATTTTTAAAATATTAAAATCATAAATTTAAGATTTAAATTAAATTGAAGTAGTGTTAATAGTTTGACTGTTGTAATTTGAATACAGATTATATTTTTGTACTTGATGAAATAAATGTTTATACATTCCTACTCCTATTTGTTATCATAATCACATACTATATGACGTAAGGGAATAATGCAGAAAAAACTAATAATGAATACATAATATTTAAATTAATAATAATTTACATAAATGTTTACCCAATGAAAAAGATTAAAATTAATATATAAACAATAAACACACATACAAATATATATATAATACAAATCATAACTATAAGAATTTATAAATGATTTTAGCAAAACTTAATGTAATTCAAATTTTATATCAACCAAAAAATGTGTATAAATTAAACAATAAAACTAATAGAAAATGTACAATTAATTGATGGCCTGTCAGTTTTAGTTAACATAAATATAAAATTAATGATATAAGCAAATTTAAATCTTAAATTTAGAGGTTATAGGAATATGACATATTTCTTTAGTTACATTGTATTAATTTTATTTCTTTCTAGGTATATTTTACTATTAAAACAATAAAATTTTACATCAAATTTTAAATTTTATATATATTAATAATTGTTATATATTTTCTTATCTTAAGTATTATAGTTACTAAGTTGACACAGTTTTATAAATCAGATAAATTATTATTAGAATCTAGAACCTTAATGTTTTTTTACACTAATGCATAGCTCACTTATAGAAATTAGATTCATAAATGTAGAATAAAATGGCAAAATGTTTATTTTACATTCTTACAATTTTAAAATATTTTTCATACTTAAGTAATTTAATCCATTTTATACTTTCCAAAGAAATATAGGTATTGAAATTTAATTGTTTATTAAAAATTAATGCAGAATAGTCATGTGTTATACAAATTCTATGAAATCAAAATAACTAACGATTTTTCAGAATTTTTTCCTTTGAATAACTGTTAAATTTTATTATTTTCAAAATAAGTCTTAAAAATGCAGATTTCTAGATTTCTAGTATTAATTTACCTGTTTTATTAATAACAATGTTTTAGCTCCTAGTTAGATTATATTTATTGTAGCTGGAATAATAACTACCATGTCATTGTCAGTTAAATAATAGTTTTTAAAGTAATATGCTGAATTTTTGTCATAAGCAATGTCAAATATCAGAAAGCCTAACATTTTCAAATTATTCTGTTAAGATCAAATGTATTTGGATGAGATGTATTATTATATTGTGATATAATATAAATTATAAAACAATGTATCCTAAATTTAAATTTAATAATTTATGTGATAAACTTAAACATCTATAACATAATTATGTTTTATATGCATAAGTAAGATTTATGACAATATATAGTTTATTTTTTATGAATTTTTGATCATTAATATTACATAGAAGTTTAATATGTAACAAAATAAATAACTAATAAAAGTAATTTAAAAAACTTGAAAATACTGATTAAAATTTAAAATTATTAACCAAAACTCAAAAAAAAAATAAATAAATAAATATCTGATTAAATAAATTTATCTGTAAAAATAATAAGTATTGTAAAAAGTTGTTAATTTAATAATTAAATTCAAACTACTATGAATATATTCCGTCAACTATTTAAAATTTTAAATAATGAAAAGAATCAAATATTTATATTCATACTTATTATAATCAATTTAATATAATTTTAAAACTAATTCAATACATTTTAGATTGTAAATGAGATTACTAGTAAGGTAACCAGAGTCTATGTTCAGCATAAAAATTAATAAATTACGTATATTTCTTGTCAAGTATATAACTCTTTACTAAGTTGTTTTTTTTTAAATATCTCTGTAAAATAATAATAAAGTAAAATAATTTAGTTGTATTATTTAATTTAATTTTTAATATTTTTATAATGAACTATAAAAATTAAAATTACATTGTAATTATTAAATCTCAACAAAATCTAAAAATGTATCTTGTTTTCTATAAATTAAATAATTTTGAATTCTAATATTTAAAATTTATTTACAATTCTAACTATGATTATCATACATTTTTAAACAAAAATTTAAGCTACCTATTAACTTTTGATTAATATCAATATGATTATTTTTCAACTTCTCATTCCTGTGACCTTAATATAATTGATAAACATACTGATTATGAAATGTGTAATTTAATTTGTGATATATGTGAACATATGTCGAATAAATTAAAGATTAAAAATATATAAATTTAATTTGACAAAAGCAAAAATATTAATTACCTTAATTAAAGCTTAAGTGTTAACAGAAAAAAAAATTAAATGAGAAAAAAATGCATTACATTATAACCATAAACACTTAATAGCAATTATTAAAAAAAAAAAAAAAAATGATAGAATACCTACAGCCCATTACTTATTGTAATATTATCAATCTTTAAATTGAATATACAAACTCAATACAATTTATTTATTTTTTGTTTAAATATATAATTTTATCAAAACTTGATCTTCAAATGTTATAAAAAGTATTATGCCTATGTTTTTTTTGATATTTTATATTGATTTATACGAACAAATTCTGCCAAACCTTGTACTCATTATATTTTTAATTTTTTTGACTTAGACAAACATTTAATTAAGTTTTTAAGTAAATTTTCAAGACCTAAAGTCTATGGATATTTCACATATGTATATATATATATATATATATATAACAGTTTTCCCACTATTTTGTTATTTTCTTAGTTACTGAGAAAAGTATTACAATTTTTTTAATTTTTGACATCCCATAGTACTAACTAAATTATATTGAAAAAAAAATGAATACTATTACACATTAGAAATAATTTAAAAGACAAACAGGAATTAAATGCAATTATTTTATACAAATAAAATTGTGAATAAATTTTATATAACCATGAGAACGTGTTTTATAATCAATGATATATTATGATTATGTTAAAAAATAATGATAATATATTAATTAAAAGAACAGAGCACAAATTTATTAGTTAATAAAATAATTTGTTAAAATTTGTTTCATAATCTTTTTTTTTTTTTTTTACCTATTACATACATAAAGGTAATAACCTAACCTTTATCCCACTACTATAATAATCCCCTTATCTGTGTTTTAACTAGGTAACATATAATACAGTTTGTAGAATTTGTGTAATTAATATTGCTTATTAGTCAAAATGTAATCGTTATAAACTGAAAAAACTAAATATTTATAAAAAATAACATGCAATGTGAACGAGTTTTGATTTACAATACCAGGATCATTTGAAAATACGAGGAGTTTTTAGAATTATTATACAGTATTATGAACATTAATTTACTGTAAGTTTTATAGTACCTATAATAAATATAATATATATTATACACAAATGATTAATGTTTAGATTGAAAATATTTATTCTTATAAATGAACATTTTGCTTCAATTGTTTGGTGATTGTAATTATAATTTAGGTAATAATAGTAGGTTAGGTTATCAATTAATTTTCATAACAATCTATAATAATTAGTTCATAATTAATTTAAAATCATTAACTAGGTACTCACAAAACTTGTTTGCCCTGGTTTTGCTGTTTGGACTTTGATATGTCCATCATTAATGTTGAAGTCTCCATTGATCTCAGTCTACATACAATAATACAAATGTAAATAACCAATTAGTTACCAATAATTATGTATATTTATGTGTCAATGTAATGTAATGTCATTATAAACAAATACCATATTGTAATAGTACTTACAGTCATATTGATAGAATCAAATTGTTTCAAAAAATGTTGGAATAATTCAATTATTAATGTTTTCTATTCCATCAGTGATTTTTAACATTTTCGTAGTTATCGAATTAATTGCCAGTATTCGTAAAAGTATACAGCACGATCAAAAGTATGATTGAGTACTGAATACTGATAAAAAAAAAACTTGAAAGATATTACTCAATTTACAACAACGCACACACAATAGACAGTATTAGACACCAATTATCTCTCATTCCCGTATTACCAAATGGAAAATAGTTTATGCTGCCAATTCCATTATCTCATCATATTTATTATCTATACGTGCAAAAAGACTCAGCTGTTTGGCAAAAATCCATAATAAATGATAATATTATTTTCAAATGAATAATATTTATTGCATTATATTGAAAAAAAAGAATAATCGATATTCGATATTGAATTTTTCCTTGCGTATGTTTATGTCTACAAACAAATCGTGTTTTATGATTGATGGCGAATTATTAAAACTATTCAGTATTCTAAAATGTAAGTGTAATCCACACACATGATAAAACGCCTCTTCTCATAGTAAATAGATACTTTCTTTTGTATAATAACTTTTTTTAATATTTATTTAGTTATGTAGGTCATTACTCATTGAAGTTATCAAATCAGAACATTTTATATCACGAATCATGAATACATTTTAATTACATATGAGTAAATAAAATATTCATGTTAGGCTAAGGTTTTAATATTTATTATATAATGTTAAAATATTCTGTACATATAAAATAAACAATAACATACAAGTATTAATTTATTATATTATATGAGTAGCAATTAATAATATATGATGAAATAATACGCATACAAGTTACTAGTTATAATAGGTATATAAGTTTCGTAACCTACTTAACTTACATCATACATGCTAGAACCTATTATCGGTTGTGTTTTGATATTAGTTAAAATAATATAAAATATTTTACTATTAATAAATTTATAAATTAACAACAATAGTAACTTTCGAAATTATAGTATTCTGAACGAATCGCGAGCAAAATTGAATGACTATAATATATACCAATAATTGAATAATCTGTTTACAGGCTACAGATTTAACGTATCAATTTTATTTCTAAAAAAAAATATATTGCTTAATGACTAATTTCTCTTTAAACCCCATAAATTGTTTATAAAAAACAACTAAATAACTATTTATGACAACAATTATGACTAAGCTATCAGCTACTTCCAGTGGTTAGATGTCAAGATGTTTGAATTTATGTACAAGTTTAATTTGGATTGGTAGTTTATAATTACTTAAAGTAGAAAATTAACAAAGCAGACAATGCAAACGGTTTATCCTCGTGACCTCGTTACGAGAACCTGGAAAAAACGTTAACAACCAAATAAAATTGTAAAATTGTAAAATTGTTTCACCCTAAACTCCAATATCCGACCTCGATCGATACAAATAAAGTAACTTTTAAGAATTAAAGAATTCGAAACTGGAAAGTGGATGTACAAATACAGGGTAGATACACAACAAGACCAATGGCATATTTATGGGTGGGGGGGGAGGAGGATCAAAGGAATAAATCTGGGATAAGCTGTATACACAAATATTTATAGTCATAATATTTAAAAAATTATTAATATGTATATATTTTTTTTTTTCAATAATTGATTAAATTTGCAAGAATTAAAATATTATGATATGTTGTACATTATTCTCATTGATATCTTTGATATCTTCATTTATAAAGTCATATCCCCCCCCCCCCCCAATGAAAAAAGCCTAAATACACCACTGAACAAGATCAATGTTTTTAGAAATGCGTGAATTGTAAAGAATTCCCAGACGATCGGAAACTTCACATTGTATTTATATTAGTAAATAGTACCTAATAATTTCAAATGTATTAATGTATATTTATGTACTTAATATATATTTAAATATGAGCAAAAACTGCTTAACAAAATAAAATTGTTACAACAAATTGTTTTTTCTGTTCAATAAATTATATTTATTTATATTACTGTTAGGTAAGTAAAACATATTTCACAAAATCAATTATATTATTAAAATTATCCTGATTCATTTGAAAAATTTTATAATTGGGCGGATTTGAGCTGGTATTATAGAATAGCTTGAAATTGGAAGACTGGGTCGAGTAGTTTGTCAATTTTTTTCTATTATATTTTTATTAAAAAAAAAAAATACTACCTATATTATAGCTTATACATAGATACATCTTAAATCTTCTTAATTGTTTAATGTTATTTATTATAGAATATAGGTAATATAGGCAGTAATAACTAATAGATAATATTATGTAATGATTTAAAAAGGATATTGGAAATGAAGGGGTATTATATATATCAGAGGTTATTGACTATACACCTTTAGATCAATTATAAATCATTACATTACCTTTCTTCTCTTGGCAATGACTTCTTTGTTAATGCTGTTGTGAATAAGGTGACCAGTGCACATTGAATAATTATAAGACTTTTTTCACTTAAATACACTTATTATTTTTATTATAATTTTTCTTTAACACATTTGACTTTAACATAAATTTATTATTAGCAGTAATTTAAACATTAAAATCAACTATCAAGGACCTACCAACAATTTTTTTTTTTTTTTAAGGGAGTATATAAATCTTAATAAATGATTACCGGTTGATGTATAAAATAACGAACAATTTTTAAATGTTTAAACTTTAAAGTAATTAATCATATATTTATATTAAGCACCTATAACCTACCACCAACACATATTTACATTAATAAAGTTTGTAAATAATTATTTAAATACGCATAATACATAAAATAAAATTCAATTTTACAGCACAAATTCTAAAGTTCTATTTTTTTCTTTAGGAAAACGATTGATTACTTTCTCAGAATCGACGTGAATATTTTTATGTACACTAACTAAATAATGCTAAATCGATTAGTCTATCTTCAGCAATAGCGTTTAACAAATAGTTTTTAATTTTTTTTTTTTGAAAAGAAAGTTATGTTATTTTAATAAATGCGATTATTAAATTATAATATACTTTAGAATGAGTGTAACAAAGATTTCAAGATTATTATTATTTAAGACCCTTTTACATAGATCTCTACCTGTATTTCGTTAAAAGATTAATATTGATTAGGAAATTTAATCTATACCGTATTAATATTATATTGTATTTTTTTTTTTATTATTATGCTTTGGCAATAATGATCATATTATAGCATTATTCAATGACTGCGCCTAAACACCACGCTACACCTGCTCCTATGGCCCTATATTGAAATGGTTTGAGTTATAGTATTATATTATTAATATTACATTAATAATAAAAAAATGATGTTAAATTTCAAAGTTTGTATAATGAGAAAAAAATTCAGGAAGAGAGAAATTAAACTTCCCTCTCT
The DNA here is from genome assembly GCF_002803265.2 of Melanaphis sacchari. Taxonomy (NCBI): domain Eukaryota; kingdom Metazoa; phylum Arthropoda; class Insecta; order Hemiptera; family Aphididae; genus Melanaphis; species Melanaphis sacchari. The sequence goes on from NW_020270843.1 coordinate 536,554, forward strand.
TCGTACGGCCTTGATTCAAATGTATAATTTTTAAAAAGAAAAATCTCCAAAGTAATTTGTGAACAACAAAATTAACGGTTTATTTGTATTATAATATTTATAACTTTATAAGTTATAGTGTATAATAAACAATGCATTTAAAAGTCATCCAGCTTCCTATATCATAAACAAATAAAAACATCATTATCCTGTGTTCAAAGTTAATTCGTCAACATATAAACCATCATATAATGTTATTAATTATTTTAATTATTACTTATTTGGGTCCTGTTTTGTACAATATTAAAATTTAATACCGAGTTTCATGAACAATCACTTAACATTTAATAAATTATCGCTGAATGGCAAGAAAGTGGTAAACATTAAAACATGATTTAGTGGCATATCGGATATGATTGGTTTATTTATTACCTACTGAGAACATACTAGGGATCTACCTATATTTCCTTATTATACCATAGACCTTACACTAGGTCTATGCATTATACACAGTAGTACAGTACTATATTATGCATAAGTACATGCTATAATAGTATCTTTTATTTTTATTGATAAGTACCTACCTAACCTATCTATGTCTATAACATTTTCATGCTTAGGTATAGCCTGTTGGTCAGATGGTACTGGTGGTAGTGTGGTACTACCGAGTACCTTCTACTCAGTAATTTATCTAAATTTAATCTATTTTAAAAATGACCTATTGTATAAACATACATATAGATTTTAATTATGTTTTTTAATACAATAAAAAAAGGCATTGTTTAACAAAGCATTACATATTTAAATTTTGACTATTAACTTTTTGGGCTATTTAAACTTTATATAAATTTGAAAATTTTAGTTTTTTTTTTCATAAATAATAATTAAAAATGTTTTGTATGAAAATTGAAAATTTTATCTCTTGTTGACACGCTTACGTAGGATCCACACGTGGATTAACAAAATGTTGATCGAAAATCTAGAATTATTTTTTATTTTTTATAAAAGTTAGGTATATACATTTATAAATAATGCTATTGTAAAAAAAAGTACAAAAATTATTTTTGTTAGCGTAGATGAAAAAGAAAATTTCTCATTACTTTTAAAAATTATTTGGTAAAATTAAAAATTAATTACGAAAGCACTGGAATATTTACTTTATATCAGTTTTTAAGAAATTCGATATTGTTGTTTTGTTTTAATTGGAAAATTAATTTAAATTTTCTATTTATGATTTTTTTTGATTTTTTTTCTACTTTATATACATGCGTTAGTATATATTTTTTTCTTGGTTAAAATGTATGAAAATATAACATAATGTATTCCTCATAAGTCATAAGCATAACCTATAAGTTATAGGTACTTTTATCATAGTATTCACTATTCATAGCAATATACATTTATCGAAAATTAAAACAATATTTTTTTAATTGCGTTTGAAGTTCAAATTAATTTTCAAAAAATTTTGAGTTTTAAATCTAAGGCTTAAACATTTTTCTAAAAAATATTTAAAAACAATGAAAATAATATTATATTATATACTCATATTGTTATTTTTTTAAATATTAAGTCAAGTAATTTTAAAATATTTGTACAACAATGAATCTATTAACGAAACCCTACGTCGTAGATGGTATTGACTATAGTCTATATTTACATGTTAACATGTTAACATAATAACATAGGTAATATTATTATTATTAATAATATAATGTTTTAATAATTAAACCGAACCAACCAAATAACTATATAATACTTAATAGGTATAAACAATATTGTAATCTTGCCTAGTAATATAAATAAATTATAAAAATATATCCTTAAAGCAGTTGGACCCAGAATCAGAATCGTTTTTCGTATGCATCAATTTAGGTTAATACTCAAATTGAAGTAATTGAACACAACCATTACAAAGCAGTGAGGCCGCTTGAAATCTATTATATATTTCAATATTTACATTATGATAAATTAATATTTTATTTTTTCGTTAATTAATGATTTATACACATTTGATATCTTAAAAAATTTTTGTATTCTATTCAATTTTTTTTTTTAATATTCTTAAAATTTATAAAATAAAAAATGGTATAATGTTATAATTTAAAATATTATTGTAATAGGTATTAAATAAAAAATATTATGATATAAAATAAATGATATTATAAATCATTTGATATTTTTTCATCTAGGTATTTTGTTAGGGCTTCTACAATAATTATTTTCTGCATAAATTAATTTCAAAATTATTCTATAAACAAATTATTATTATTTATAACATCTTAATCCGTAGTAAGTTGTTATTTGTGTTTTAATTATATGTTAAAAAATACTCCATATTAGCACTAGTATTCAAATCTCATATCGTCATTTTTATTATTTAATATTTATACAGTTTGATATATTTCTTGATAGTTAAACATTTCATACAAAGTTTAATTTGATTGTAATATACTAATATATAAATCAAATATGAGTCATAATCTTATTGGTATTAATGATATAGAACCACCAGAAAAAAAGGATAAAGACATTGATGATATTAAATCGAAGAATCAAGTTAAACACAAATATAGCAGCTAGAAAGTACAATTTTGCAGTATATCTGTATATAATAAATTAACTATATAATACAGTATAATATGAAATACAATAATTTGATTTTGTTATAGATATTACCAATCAGGACAAGAGTTAATCAGTGTGGCAGAAGCATATACAAAAGAAAACAATCTAGAACAAGCATATATTTACTATACAAGATTTACCACATAAGATTAATTCAACTACTTTGTAATGTATTTTCTTTAAGTTCTAATAAATGTTATAACAAATTAGAGTAAGTTTTAAATAGCTTTGAAGTTATTACAATTAGATAGTAATTACTAATTAGTAAATACCTATTATTTAAATATTTTTTATGAAATATTAAAATACCCAATGAGTCATTTATTATCTTTTAAAAGTATTACTTCTTAAATTAGTTACTAATCTATTTGAAAGATAGTATAATTGATAATATATTTAAACATTTTTTTTTTTTTTTTGTTAATTTATGAATGATGATAAATAAATAAAAGAGTTGTTTTCTCTAATTGTTGTTACTTTAGGTTCAACTTTAAATCCAATTATCACTTATTCACGAAGTTTTAAATATTCAACATTTTCAACCATTTTCTATTTTTCCAATTTCTAAAAATTCAATGCCACTTACAATTTAAAATTTTAGGATTTTTCAATATTCACAAAAGTCAAAAATCACAAAGTCAATCAAGTTTTTACATTAAACAATACATATTTAAATAGAAAGAAGACTATTTTTTAACATTTCTTCAATTTAATTTCTAATACTTAAGATTATTAATATTATTTTTTCTGTAATTTTTATTAATATACTAGTATTTCTAATTTTTCCATATTTTAGGATAGATTCTAAATTTAATAGTGAAGTCTTTACTTTTGTGACGGCAATATCTTGGTAAAAAAATCATGAGTTACACAATTATTTTTTTAAATTTCTATCACCTATAAAAAATAGTTATTTTCTTATCTCTTTTATATTCAGTTGTTTAATGTAAACCAAAGAGGTTAAATTGCATTGCACAAAATAATAAATTATAATATTTTTCATTACTATTTTTGTTTTCAAAAAAAAATAATTTTTATATTATAATTAAGTTCTTAGGATCAAATTATAAATGGTTTTAATACAATAGATTGCTCATTTATTTAATACATTTTTAACTTAATTGTTAATGTGTTCATGTTTTGTTTCATTATTTTAACAATTTGACTTTTATTTCAAATTCCTACCTGAAAAATGTTAATGCTAGGTTTACATAATTGGAAGATTAAAATAAGGAAATTGAAACTTATTTGTCCACATCCTTATTAACTCAACAAGTAAAGAAAATTAATAGAAGATCGAAGTCATTCAATTTATATCACTGTATTTATACCTATAGGCTATAGAAGATGTTTGTTTACTAGGTCTTTAGTTAAAAGCATTTTCTAACTAGCTTATAAAACTTAAAAATATAATTTCTTTTAGAGGACGTGATGTTTTCAATTCAGACAGAAATTAAGGTGTATACCCAGGTATTTAATCTTTATAATTTTCTAGAATAGTGTGAAAATTTGATTGCTTAATTTGAATTACAGTCCGAGTGGTTCTTGTCTGCGTGAAATGGTTTTTACTATGTTGTACGTATGCAAGACAGAGACACACGTGTGATAAAGTGTTCTTTTAAATTTTAATCATTTGTTTAAATGTACAAAAATATACTGTATACAATATATTTACTTCTAACAGTTATACTTATAAGTTCTAAAGTATCAAAAAATCTTTTATTATTTAATGTGATTTCCAAGGTAAATTAATATACAATAATATAAACAGTAAAAATAAAAAAATTGTTTTTAATTTTTCAAAATCTTTAAGGCTCGATGATTACTTCTAACTATATAAATATAATTTTTTAAAGATTTTACAGATTTTTATTAAAATGTTTGGACATTTTTATGATTTTTAATGCAATAAGTTTCGAGTACTAATTATAAACAATATTTGGAATACATTTTAGAATATTTTGTTTTTACTTTCAAACTAGGATGATGTTGGGTTATGATATTTTATGTGATAATTTTGTATGTGGTATGTCATATAGGGCGTTTTTGCTTTATATCTAATATTATAAACAATATAAACTATAATAATAGTTATAGTTACTTGTTATAAAATATTTTATAACAGAGCTATGATTTGTAATTATGGCTATGGGCTACTATAACAACTACGACTTAGGTTAAAAAACATTTTTTTTTTTTTTTCTTCATAATATTATACCTATAAATTGTATTAATTTTAAAAGTAAATTAACGGCAGTTACAACAAGTTAGGTTAGGTATAATCTGTAGAGAAAGAGTTCGCCAAGTTGTTGAGGGCAATATCTGATTAGCCAAGAATATTATGCATCTAGAGTGGCGGGCGGATGTCAGTCCGTGAAAAGGATGGTTGAACAAGATGTCTAAGATGACTGTCTTCGGCTAGTCTGTGAAGAAATCTGACACAGTTTTATGAATGTTGTCAACATCCACAAATTGTAAGTAGAAAAACTCGGGGCATGTTCCGTGAATCCTCCAAAAATCGTGTAACGTTATTGTTCAGCCTTAGGGGATTTGTGGCCTGCATATACATACCAGCATTCGCTGAGGAAAGCAGATTATGGTCGCTTGTTGATTATTCAAAGCTGTATATATTGTGTCTTTGTTTTAATAGATGATGCTGCATGAGGGTTTAACAATGTGAAAACAGTTCGGTTCTCATATAGTGATTAACAAAATAATAATGAAAAGTGAAAAACAAAATGTACAATCGGACATCGGTATTCGATAGAATCTTAGAAAAATAGTCGTTACTCGTTGCCCATTAGCCAATAACAGTGATAAGGTTCTGTTAGTTTATTATCACTATAGATTATAGAACCACAAGACTATTATATAAAGCTACAATAAAAACTATGGTTTTACAGCGACATCTAGTGACCTGTTAACATAAGACTATTTCGTAGCTAACTTCATTATTATTAGTAAGACTGTAACCATAAAATATCGTACATTCGTAACTCATGATTATCTACTTCAATCTTTTTTGTTAATGCAATTTGCTATATACTTATATGTCTATTCAGTATACCGACAAAATATTTAGATTCTCACGATTCTTAAGTTTTTATCCATTTTAATCCGTTGAATAACGTTCTAAAACTTCACTATGGTTGCGTTTTCGGGATCTGGTGATTCCAAACAGGCGACTAACGCCTATAAAGACAAAAGTAAACCAGCCGAAATAAGAAAAAGCAACATCTCGGCCGCTAAAGGTTTGAACGAAATATACAACAATTATTATTATTTAGTTTTGTTTATTTCGAAATATCTAATTGAGTTTTATATAATACACTAATTCAAATATTGAATATTGTATTTAAACAATTATTTTTATGTTAATTAATAGAAAAAAAAGATGATTTTGATGTTTTCCAATTACCCATTTTTCAGTTTGTTATTTCAGTTAAGATAGTAACTGTATCTATAAATTTAAAAATTTAATATTTTAATTAATGTGATTTTAAGGTCTTGTTGATATTGAACAAACTATTTTTGTATTATAATTTTTAAACTCAAATTTATGAGATCTACCTCTATAGTTAGATTTATTTATTTTAAAATGTGTCTATATTATTAGTTAATGATGAATATGTTATATTTGTTTCTAGCTGTCGCTGATGCTATCCGTACAAGTTTGGGTCCAAAAGGAATGGATAAAATGGTAAATATATGTTATCTACTTAATTAAATAATTATATTTAAGTAAACAGTATTAACAATTTAACAATTTTACAAATTAAAATATTGATAAAATATTTTTTATAACATTTAAACTTTAATTTGATTAAAGTACCTGTACATCTTCTATTTTTATAATACTTATCTATCAAAATGTCTACTTATGGTCCTATGGTCTTGTGTAAATGAATAGTATAAATTAAAACAATTGTTTTTATCAATTACTGTAATTTGTATACTACACATGAGTATATACTATATACATAATGCATTTATGCACATACTGTTACAATATTATTTTTAAGTTAAATGATCATATAAGAATAATCATTAACTAATAAGTACAATCTAATAAATAGAATTTTATTTAAGTTTCAATTTAATTTTTACTTAATATATTTTTAATTCTATAATTTTATTTTATCTTTAGATTCAATCGGCAAATGGTGAAGTAGCTATAACAAATGACGGTGCTACAATTCTGAAACAAATGAATGTTATACACCCAGCAGCAAAAATGGTAATTAAGTATTTTAGTTAAAAATTGTATCTATACATTTAAATTTTTTATATTATTATTGTTATTATATTATTTAGGTAGCTAGTATGGGTAATGAAATCATCTTTATAAAACTTCACTTCAACTGATTAACTTTTTCACTGAAATTAAATGGTTTACTTAAAAAGTTATAACTTAAATTTTTTGGTTAATTAGGTTAAGTTAAACTGGTATTATTAGTATATATAGTTTTCCACTAATTTAATTCAAATAGTCTTTTACATTACTTAAATAAACTAATTTCTATAATTTTTTTATTTTTTTATCAAAAAATATCAACAATTTAAAACTGACGAATTTTCAAATTTTCTATTGTTAATCAATAACTTTTATGGTTAATAAAATATTTTTTAACATTTTGATTATTAAATTATTAATAGTACTAATAATTATCATATTTTTAAGAATTTTTATTAATTTATTAAAAGTTTAAAAAAAATATAAATATAATTTGTATGTATTTAATATTAATAATAGGTATTGGTATTTTATACTAATTTGTTGAGTTTTTATGTTTAGTTAGTTGAATTGTCTAATGCCCAAGATGTTGAAGCAGGAGATGGTACAACTAGTGTGGTTGTTATAGCTGGAGCTTTATTGGAAGCTTCTGAAAAACTTTTACAAAAAGGTATTCATCCTACTGGAATTTCAGATGGATTTCAAAAAGCTGCAACTAAGTCTATTGAGATAATTAAAAATATGGCTACTCCAATACTTTTAACTGATAGAGAAAGTTTAGTTAAAAGTGCTTCAACTGCTTTAAATTCCAAGGTGGTTTCTCAACAATCGTCATTATTAGCTCCTTTAGCTGTTGATGCAGTTCTAAAAGTTGTAGATCCTGCAAAAGATACAAACGTGGATCTCAAAGTATAAATAGATATAATTTTTTAAATAAATTAACTTTTTGTTAATATGTTTATTTTATTTAGGATATAAAAGTTATCAAAAAATTAGGAGGAACTGTTGAAGATACCAAATTAATTGATGGTTTAGTGTTTACACAAAAATCTTCAAATGTAAATGGTCCAAGAAAAATTGAGAAGGCCAAAATAGGACTTATCCAATTTTGTATATCGCCTCCTAAAACTGATGTAAGTAACATATCATACATAATAACGTAACTGTTTATATTTTATACCTTTGCATCATATACATGATTATGTGGTGGAACAATATGATTAGAATAAAAATCAATGGACTGCTATATTTACATGAGACAGTGTATAATATATATTTGACACTTTTAATAACTATTTTATTTATTTTGAGTTTTGATTTGAGAAAATTTTATTTTTGATCCGTTTAATAAAATAAAAATATATTATACTGTTTCTTAAATTATAATAGAATTTAGTTAGATTAGGTTTTAAACAACTTTCATTATTTTAAAATTTATTAATTTAACAATATATCAATATTTTTATTTGAGTGAATTATTGTTAACTCTTTTTTTTAGTTATAAAAAGTGGTGTAGCCACCATGATAAAAGGTGGTCAGGCATATTTTTTATGTCAACACTGAACATACTAACAAGTTCCTCATTATTTATTTTGTAATAACTAAATATTTAAATAAGCGTTTTCTAGACATGAAAAAAAATTTTGAGCTTTTATGTTTTCTATAAACTTTGGCTTTAATTTTAAAGCTTGAAAATGTAATATTCAATTCCTTATTTGAGTTCTGATAACAATTTCATATAATCAATAATACATAAGCACAACTTTTATTCAGGGAGTGAAGTTTTGAAATTAAAACTTCAATATTTGTAAATATTACAAACTGTATGAAGTCAATTAATTAAATTTTTAAATAACTAGGTGATCTGTTTTTCTTTTTAAGATGTACAATATGTTAGAACTATTTTTAATGAAAACATATTATGTACAATATAATTTATTAATTTTATTTTATATCATACATTTATTGTTAATTCTTACTCTTTTAATAAATATGCATAATATTGAAAATATATAAAAAAAAATTTAAAATTAAAAAACTTAAAAAAAACTGAAGTGTTTTGAATTATTTTGTTGTATACAAAATAAATAGAAATTTTAATTATTTTTAATTGATATTGTGACTAACCTTGAATAATAACAAAATAACTAAAATCGCTATTGGAAAATTATTTATTATCCTATTCTATTAAAATTACAACTCAGAATATCTTCTTAGAAATTAGGTATGTATTATTAATTAGTAGATAACTATATCAATATTAAAAATATTACAGATGATTGAGTATAAAATTCTTTCTGAAAGTCTAAAATAATTTAAAAAGATGTATAAATAATACTGTTAACAAAATATCATTATTGATGACATACAAGCCTTAGGACACCTAATTACGACACTTGTCGAATGATTTGTGCTTTTTATCTGAATATTAAAAAGTTAAATATTTAGTTATTTAATGTCTAAAAGAAGCTAATGAATATTTAAGGTTTAATAATGATATCTGTGACATATGATGACATTAAGCTAGATAGGGACATATGAAAATTATGATTCTAATTTAAATTTAATCTGATG